>NW_026999494.1:0-130426 GCF_037126465.1 Ornithodoros turicata | reverse complement strand
CGACTCAGGCAGATCAAACTACCAACCAGGGCCCTGGCCGCCAACCATGCCACGTCGGACCTCGAGAGGCCAAGCTCCTCACATAACTTACGCATGGATTGGCAGAAAGAACACAGTATTTTCCCCTGCCGTTACCCCATACTTTGTGAGTTTGTGCCTCAGATGCACGATCCTAATGTGGGAGAAAGCGTCGAATGCGTCGAATGGCGTTTATTTGGCTACCGAAAGAACACAGTATTTTCCCCTGCCGTTACCCCATACTTTGTGAGTTTGTGCCTCAGTGCACGATCTTATAATGTGGGAGAAAAGCGTCGAACGAGTAAAATAACGTTGATTTGGCTACCGAAAGAACACTGTAGTTCCCCCTGTTGTTACCCCATACTTTGCGAGTTTTTTGCCTCTGATGCATGATCCTAATGTGGGAGAAAGCGTCGAATGCGTAGAATGGCGTTTATTTGGCTACCGAAAGAACACTGTAGTTCCTCCTGTTGTTACCACATACTTAGTCCCCGCAGGGGGCACCGGCTTCAGTTGGTGTTTGGTGAGTGGCGCCACCACGGACCCCAGCCCCCAGTCCTAAGGTGTTAACCGTACCGTGCCGAGGGGATTTAAGGTGAAGGGTAGAAACCTTGAACGGTGGCGGTCGGGGTCTTGGTCAAGCCCCGGCCGATGGGTTTTCTTTAAAACTCCGGGACCTTCCCACATGTATGAATGTGAAGTGTGGGTGACCATCTGGAACATTCGTTTACTTAAACCTTATATGGGTAAAAATTCTATTCCTTCCTCGATCGCGGGCGGTAAGCGCCCGCGGACCGAAGTTTTCAAACAGGCGTTTGACGCCTTTCAAAATAAATACATTGTTGTAAGCAGTGTGAACTCAGAGACTGAAAAAAACACTCCACTCGGGAAAATGTCACCGTTCTTCATCGAAAAGGCGGTGGCATCTCTGTCAAAGAACGTGAAAGAAATCAAACGCCTTAGATCAGGTGACCTACTGCTGCAATGCACGTCTGAAGCCGACTGCGAGCGTATACTGAACACACAGGAGATGCACGGGATCAAAATATCAGCAACCTTGCATAGGACCCTTAATACCTGCCGTGGTGTCGTGTCACTAGCGGAACTCATTGACGTTCCATCAGAAGAGATACTGGAAAATCTAAAAAGCCAAAAAGTGATTGATGTCAGGAAAATAAAAATCCGGAAAAACAACGAGTATATAACAACGCGCAACACAATCCTTACGTTCGACTGTCCGACTTTACCAGAAAGGCTAAAGGTAGGGTATCTGACTGCAGAGGTGCGTCCATATATCCCTAATCCACTCAGATGCTTCAAGTGTAACCGCTTTGGCCATCCTTCCGATGCTTGCAGAGGTTCTGCGTGCTGTGCCCGCTGCAGCAGGCAGGACCACGACTCTAAGGAGTGCAGAGGGCCGGATCACTGTGTCAACTGCGCAGGTGACCACCCTTCGTACTCTAGGTCTTGTCCAAAGTGGAAGTTTGAGAAAGAGGTGATGCACATCAAAGTCACACAGAAACTAAGTTATCCAGAAGCTAGGAAGAAGGCATCTCCGTTCTCGTTCCAGAAATCCTTTTCATCTGTTGTTAAAGAGAAACCAAGGATGATGTCATGTGCAACACAGACAGATAATACCATACAAAGTGAAGTAACATGTACAACTCTTTCTCAAACACCAACTCCTGTAGCAGTAACCACAGATTCGCAATCCTCTTCCGCGGCGTCATTTTCACAGACGCCGCCTTCGTCATCGCAAACTGTGGAGGCAAGCTCCATGGAATGCGATGACGACACGAGCTCGCAAGGCTCTTTTACGAGCGTGAGCTCACAAACAAAAAGGAAGCCTAAGAGCAGTATGTCGGGGAGCGGCTCACTCCCCGATATATCACCTAAGGAACTTGCGGCTGCTCGGAAGAAAACTCCGAGGCAGCCCATAATGCCCCCAAAGAAGAAATAATGAAATGTTCTTTACACAGTACACACTTTCCAATGACGAAGACGCCTCTTGTGCACACCTTTTTCATTTTCTATACTATGGCGATCCTTCAGTGGAATTGTCGAGGGCTTCTCACTAATCTTGATGATGTCAATGATCTTTCGGACAGGTATGATACACTCTGTTTTGCACTACAAGAGACAAATCTTAATCCACAACAGATACATACACTCCGGAGATGGAACCTGTTCCGAAACGATCGGGTTGATGCAACACGTACATCTGGAGGTGTTGCTATCCTTACACCAAAAACCCTCCCTACAAAGCACCTTCCACTGAAAACAGCACTTGAGGCAGTTGCCGTTCAAATATGTCTTCAGGGGGTCATAACTGTATGTTCCTTATACCTACCACCATCAGCTGTGGTAGACCAGAACACACTGGAAACTTTAATTGACGAGCTCCCACCGCCTTTCCTCTTACTGGGAGATTTTAATGCCCATAACTGCTTATGGGGAAGCTCGAGAGTCGACAGGCGAGGAAAAATGTTGGAAAAGATATTACTTTCTAGAGCTATCTGTCTTCTTAACAAAGGAAGTCCCACTTATGTAAGTAGCGCTAGTCAGTCTTTCTCCGCTATCGACCTCTCTTTGTGCAGCCCATCAGTGTTCCAAAGCATTGACTGGGCAGTGGACCAGAATCCTCGGGGTAGCGATCATTTTCCTGTAGTTCTGAAAGTGCATAATGCCCCAACCACCCTAGGTACACGTCCACGTCGGTGGAAACTGTCACAGGCTGATTGGAATCTCTTCAAGGAAGAAGCCAATCTCCTAACACCATCTTTCCAAGGGTTAAGTATAGAAGATGTCAATAATCTTATTACGGACACCATTATAAATGCTGCTCAACAGTCCATCCCACAAACATCCGGTCGCCTCCCTAAGCGCTCCAAGCCTTGGTGGACAAGCGACTGCGAGACTACACGCAAAGAACAAAATCGGGCGTGGGGTGTGTTTCGGAGGCACCCCACCACACCAAACTTAGTCGCATTCAGGAAGGCACGTGCAAAAGCACGCTGGACACGAAGACAGGCAAAAAAAGAATCTTGGAAAAGTTTTGTATCTTCTTTGAATTGTAACACTCCTTCAAAACTTATATGGGACAGGCTAAGGAAAATCAAAGGAGACTACACAAGTTTCTCTGTCCCATTACTGCAGGTAAATGGCGTAGTTTGTCAGAATTTGGAAGAGCAGGCCGATGCCCTTGGGGAACATATGCAACATGTATCCAGCTCAGCTCACTATAGCAGGGATTTTTTGAAAATAAAATCATCTGCTGAGAAACAGACTATTCCAAGTCAGGGCGGTGACAAGTACCCATACAATTCACTCTTTACAATGACTGAGCTACAAAGGGCTCTATCATCCAGTAAAGTTACAGCCCCAGGTCCTGATCGCATTACCTACTCCATGATCCAGCATTTATCATCCACATCTTTAGAATCCCTTCTTGATTTCTTTAATCTTGTCTGGCGAGAGGGTTGTCTTCCGTCTGGCTGGAAGGTGGCAACCGTTGTCCCATTGTTAAAACCTGGAAAAGACTGCACAAACCCCTCCAGTTATCGACCCATAGCACTCACAAGTTGCCTAGGGAAAACTTTTGAGCGCATGGTTAATGATCGCCTGATGTATTTCCTTGAGGAAAATAAATGCCTAGATAAATTCCAGAGTGGCTTCAGAGCTGCGTGCTCGACAACAGATCATCTGTTGCGGCTAGAGAGTGCCATCAGAGAAGCATTTGTCCGAAGGCAGCATTGTGTGTCCGTATTTTTCGACATTGAAAAGGCCTATGATACCGCCTGGAGGTATGGTATTCTGCAAGATCTGCACACTCTGGGAATAAGCGGCCGCATGTTTCGCTGTATTGCCAATTTCCTTCAAGGACGATTATTCCGGGTCCAGGTTGGATCGACACTTTCTCGCCCATTCATACAAGAGAACGGTGTACCTCAAGGATCCGTCCTAAGTGTAACTCTATTCATCGTAAAGACGAACTCTATAGCAAGTGTCATTCCTCCTTCAGTCAGGTATTCACTGTATGTAGATGACGTTCAGATTTCTTGTTCCTCTTCCAGCGTCGCTAGGTGCGAACGTCAACTCCAACTCACAATAAACAAGTTGGTCAAATGGTCGCACGGAAATGGTTTCAAGTTTTCTCCGGAAAAGACAGTATGCGTCTCTTTCTCTAGGGTACGGGGAGTGTTCCCCGAACCAACACTTAAAATGGGCAGCCACGACATTAACGTAAAGCCCGAGCATAAATTCCTTGGACTTATATTTGACCGGAAATTGACTTTTCTTCCTCACCTCAAACACCTCAAGGTAAAGGCCATTAAATCTCTAAATCTTCTAAAAGTGCTTTCTCACCGGTCCTGGGGAGCAGATCGTGACACACTCAAGAAGGTCTACGTCTCCACTGTTCTATCCAAGTTGGATTATGGGTGTGCTGTGTATGGTTCAGCACGGCCATCTACACTCAAAATCCTCGATCCAATACACCACCAAGGACTGCGTTTAGTACTCGGAGCATTCAGAACTTCTCCGATACAAAGTCTATACATAGAAGCGAATCAGTGGTCTTTAGAGAGACGTAGGTTTTACCTCGCTGCTTCATATGCACTTAGAATCAGGGGTCACCCCGAGAACCCAGCATATCAATGTGTGAAAGATACACCATTCAGACAGCACTTCTTGAACAGACCTTCAGCCGTACCTTCTTTTAGCGTTAGAATGTCACAAGCAGTCGAACACTATGGCTTTCCAGAATACAACTCTATGATTCTTGAGACAACTAAGAAAATCCCTCCATGGCAGCCCCCTCCAAAATGCAACGTATCCCTTTTCAGATACAACAAGCGTGATACTGCTAACAGTGTACTCCAGCAGGAATTTGAGGTGTTAAAGGATAGCTTTGGCAGCCATGTAGAGTTGTACACTGATGGCTCAAAGACCGTTTCCGGGGTATCGTGCGCTATGGTCACTGGCACAGTTACAAGGTCACATCGTTTGAAGGTCACCATGTCTGTCTTCACAGCGGAAGTGTATGCCATAATTTTAGCCCTGAATTATATCTTACAAAATCGTATCAAATCATCAGTCATATACACAGACTCTTTGAGTTCCTTACAGACTATCTGTAGCATTCACTGCACAAAAGACCCCATTGTCCATCGTGCAAGGCTCATTGCAAGCACTATAGCTAACAGGGCTTATCGGTTACTGTTCTGCTGGGTACCCAGCCATGTTGGGATACCTGGAAATGAAAAGGCCGATCGAGCAGCTGCTGCTGCCCTAACAAACGACATTACGGCTTTCGACATTCCATCAAAAGATCTCACGCTATGTTTAAAAAGCAGCATTAACAGACACTGGCAGAGCTTTTGGGACCAACAGACAAGCAACAAATTACATGCTATAAAACCCAAGATAGGCCCTTCCCCATCTGCAGCAAATCGACTGTATGAGGTGCTATCTTGTCGGCTCCGTTTGGGACACACATACTTAACACATGGATATCTCTTACGGGAAGAAGATCCTCCCGAGTGCAATCACTGTGGGGAACAACTCTCAGTCCTCCATATCCTCATTGTATGCCCAGCGTATCAGCATCTTCGTGAACGTCATTTTGTTTTATTCTATAGAAACTTCTTACCACTGCACCCGGCGCTTTTGCTGGGCGATGAAAGTTTCATACCCTTTGAAAAGATCTATATGTTTTTTAGAGATACCGAGTTTTTAAAGGATCTGTGATTTTAACTACTAACCCAGCACTCAACACTGTTTTAGTAAATACACAAATTTTACACAGATAAAACTTACACTGGTATTTGGCGCATTATGGCCTTAGTAGCTAATGCGCCAGAAAAACCCAAATCAAATCAAATCAAATCAACATACTTAGTGAGTTTGTGCCTCAGATGCACGATCCTAATGTGGGAGAAAGCGTCGAATGCGTCGAATGGCGTTTATTTGGCTACCGAAAGAACACAGTATTTTCCCCTGTCGTTACCCCATACTTTGTGAGTTTGTGCCTCAGACGCACCATCCTAATGTGGGAGAAAAGTGTCGAATGACGAGAATGGGCGTTTATCTGGCTACCGAAAGGACACGGTATTTTCCCCTGCCGTTACCCCATACTTTGTGAGTTTGTTCCTGAGTGCACGATCCTATAATGTGGGAGAAAAGCGTCGAATGACTAGAATGGCGTTTATTTGGCTAAAACACGAAGTTTCCCCCGCGAAAGGGGTTAAAAATGTAGGGGAAGGCAACCAAAAGTGGATGGCATTGGACCCAGGCCTCAACCGAAGTCAAGGTCAGCCTTCCGGCCAGAGGGTCCAAGGCAACCACTTTTATAAAAACAAATGAAAGTGGAAAAGGCCCAAGGATATTTAAAACTACCACAAAGATGGTACTGGTCGCTGAACTAAAACCATCCGTGCTCCATAAAATCTCAACATCTTCAGATCATACGGTTGAAGCGGGAGAGACAAATCAGACTACCCACTAAAACTTTGGCAGCCAGCCAGGATATGTCTCCGCTCGTGAGGCCAAGGTCGCGGAGGGCCCTGCGTGTACCAGCGCACGTACCCCCTCTTGCACCAAAAGCAAGGCCATGTATAGAAAAACGTTTATCAGGGTAAGATGCAGCTAGGCAAGAGTACTTCGCAACCTTGGCCCTATTCATATCGGATAGTGTGGCTGGGCTGGCATCCCAAGCAATCGCTATGTCCAGCACGACCACCTCATCTCCTTTAGTGTAAATCAGATCAGGCTTAAGCCTGACACCCGAGGTCGATGTTAGTAACTTTTCTTCTTCTACAGTCGCATCTGGGTCGTGCTGACGTAGGAGTCTTGTTATTTGCTTGGCTATAAAGTTGTGCCTAGCCACACGAGGGAGGTGAAGCTTTTCACATTGCTGTAATATGTGAAAGGTAGATTCTTCCGCAAGACCACAATATCTGCAGCTGCGCATCTTCGGGTCACGTGTGTGTTTATTCGATAGCGCCCGAGTTGGATACAAATTTGTGCGCAGCTGGAGCGCTTTTATACGATCTCCGTCTTTTAGCAACTTAGAGTCGCATGCGAGCCAGGTGTTGCCCGCGGGTTCCTTAGTATGGGAAAAAAGGCCTTTGTTACTGTAGGCCGCTTGCCTCCTCTTCCAAAATTCCTTTTTTTAAGCAAAAGATCGCTTCGTTGACCTCACTCCTGTCGGTTATTCCGACAGGGATGCCCAGATGAACAGCCAGGCGCTGGAGGTTTTCCCGGAGGCCACTAGACAAGATTGCGTCGATGAAGGGGTCGCCGAGCCGTGTCATTCGCGCCATGGCCTTGTATTGAACTGATGCAGCCGTCCATTCAATGCATGCCACGCCGAGTCCGCCCTCTAGGTTTGCAAGATGAAGGTGGATTCTAGGAAATGAGTGTGGTAGATGGAGAATGGACTTGACTGTGTTTCTAACTGCTTTGTCTTTCCTAGTAGCATGGGAGAGCAACCCAAGAATGTTAGCAGCTTGATAAAGAAATCTTGGGACTACCAGGTGCTTTATGCATTTAAGTTTCTGGAAAGGTTTTAATCCAGCTGATGTAATAATAGCGATCATCCTCTTTGCCGTGTCGTCGTCAATTCTACTTGGCCGATTGACAGAGTTTGAGGCCGAGATAGGAGATCGGCGTGTCTCTCCCCCGTGGCTGAATTGTTTTGCCGCCAATGTCCAAAGGTGGAATACTATAGTCGAACCATTTCGACACCCCGTTGTAACGCCACCCGAAGTATTGTGATTTGGCGGGATTCAGGACGAGGCCGACGTTGTTGAGATAGCTTTCATTCATCCTTATCAAGGATTTAAGGCCCTCCAGGCTGGAAGATATGAGTAGGATGTCGTCCGCAAATGCCATCGCTGCTGCATGTTGTTGGTCAATTTCGACCCCGAGGCCCGACGTTTTGGCCACTTGGAGCAGGGGATCCAAGACCGAGTTAAAGAGAAACGGCGAGAGGGGGTCTCCTTGCTTAATGCCTCGATTTACAGGCACCTCCCTCTCGTCCGTCTCTCCGTTCCAGAAGTACATAGCGACACATTTCTTATAAAGATCTTGTATAATGTCTCCGTAGCATTCTGGAATGTCCCTGCCCCTTATGGCCGCTCCAATGGCCTCGTGGGAAACGCAGTCGAAGGCTTTACGGACATCCAAACTCACCCCATGCAGACTCTTCTTTCTTTTCTTAAAGATTTTCATTAGGGCCTGGCGGGTCAACAGGTTGTTACTCGTCGCCCTATCGTCCTGAAATCCGCCTTGGAGAGCGTGGAAGTTGTTATAAACTGAGAGCCTTCTTAGGAGTATTCGGGAATAAAGCCTGAAGAGCATTGGCGACATGGTTATTGGGCGGACCTCTGCAGCTGTCTGAGGCCGATTCCTTTTAGGAATGAACACGGTTTTTGACCTCTTAAGTTCATCTGGAATGTGCCGGTGGATGAAAAAGTTATTGCAGACGTGACGCAAGATTGTCGCTGGCACGGCGTTTAGGTTGTCTAAGGTGAGTCCATCTGGACCGGGCGCTGACTTTCTGTCCATTGCTCTTAGCGCAGAGACAATCTCTTCAATCTCCAGCGGCCCATACTCGGCCGGTGTCTTGGTCCCGGACGATAGTCTGGTTGAGCATGCCGCTGAGGGTCCCGAAAGCAAGGGGTCATAGTAGGCATGTATATCGTCCAATGTGATGGAAGTTACTCGGATGATGGAGAATGGTGGATAATACTTGGAGACAAGTCTCTGAAATTGCGTAGCAATAAAGTTGGGGCGCTCGACTCTGGGGCCGTGGACTCTTTCGCAGTATTGGAGGATGTGGCATGCAGTTTCTTCGGCCTCGTGGCAATGATGAAAGAACACAGTATTTTCCCCTGTCGTTACCCCATACTTTGTGAGTTTGCTCCTCAGATGCACGATCCTAATGTGGGAGAAAAGCGCCGGATGAGTAGAATGGCGTTGATTTGGGTATCGAAAGAACACAGTAGTTTCCCCTGCCGTTTCCCCTGCCGTTACCCCATACTTTGTGAGTTTGCTCCTCAGATGCACGATCCTTATGTGGGAGAAAAGCGTCGAATAAGCAGAATGGCGTTTATTTAGCTATCGAAAGAACACAGTAGTTTCCCCTGCCATTACCCCTTACTTCGTGAGTTTGTTCCCCAGATGCTCGCCCGGCATCGGGAACTTGGCCCCCCCATCGCACGGCAGCAGCCGCAGCGGCCCCCTCCTGCACTCACGGTTGCGCTGCCGCAGGAGGGAGACCAATAGCTGTGCGTGGCTCTCCCGTGTCTGGGGAAAGGGGACCCTGGTGGTTGAGTGGACCTGGAGGTTGTTTAGGACCCTTCGGGGCCCCTCCGCGAAAGCAACACACCGCTTTGGCCCCTGCTTCCCATAGTCGGGTGGTCCTGGGAGGCCCGGCCAGGATTATTTGTGGTGACTGCCGACGACGAAGCCGGTCAGCTGGCGCCGCCCACGCATGGCGCCTCAGCGCGAGGCCGTGCAGAATAAATCATTCTTTGGGCTCGCTGGCCGGACGTGTCTGTTTTATCTCTAGCTGGGATAGTTTCCCACACTGGTGACCCGAACAATGGAACACGCTGCGCCTCCGACAGGGGCCCACAACGATACAAGAGACCGCAACGACCCTGCCTCTCGCCCTAGCGTTGGACACATAGCAGTACGGCTCCCGCCCTTCTGGAACGCCAACCCAAACGTTTGGTTTTCACAAGTAGAGCGCCAATTTCATCTGGCTGGTATCACTTCACAAGTTACGAGGTACTCCCATGTCGTCTCGGTATTACCCCCAGACATTGCTACAGAAATCGCTGACATCCTCTGTGGTACAACCCCTCCTATGCCGTACGATACGCTGAAGGCGGCCATCATCGAACGCACTACCGCCTCAGAACGCAAGCGCCTTCAGCAACTCTTGTCCGCAGAGGACCTTTCGGATAGGCGCCCATCGCAATTCTTGCGTCACATGCAACGGCCTGGTGGAACGTTTCCATCGTCACCTCAAACAAGCCATTATGGCCCACGGTGATCGTGCGAGCTAGTCGGATCACCTCCCGTCCATCCTATTGGGCATCCGCGCAGCAGTTAGAGTCGGTCTTGGCTGTTCGTCGGCGGAGCAGGTATATGGAACCCCGCTCCGCCTGCCCGCCGACGTCTTTGTACCTTCATCCGTCCCCTGCACGGATCAGCCTGCTTACCTCGCCCGCCTCAGACAAGCTTTTGCTACGCTTCAGTTCACTTCGACCCGAGCGGTGGCATCATCACCTCCCTTCGTCCCGTCGGAATTGGGTACAACGTCGCACGTTTTCCTCCGGACGGATCGTCTTCGTCGCGCACTCGAGCCTCCGTATTCTGGGCCTTACACGGTTCTGCGCCGTTCCCCCAAGACTTTTGTCATCGATGTCCACGGCCAACATCAATCCGTCTCCATCGACAGGCAAAAGCCTGCACTCATAGACCACGCTCCTCCCGTTTCCTCCCTCTCCGGACAAGCCTTTCCAGCGCCTCCTATGCCCGTACAGGTGAAGCACGTCACCTGGGGTGACTACTTACCCCATGCGCCCTCTCATCTGAAGACATGATAACCTTCCCGTACCGTCACCACACTGAGAGGGTGGGGGGGCAGCTGTGGTGACTGCCGACGACGAAGCCGGTCAGCTAGCGCTGCCCACGCATCGCGCCTCAGCGTGAGGCCGTGCAGAATAAATCAGTCTTTCGTTTTTGGGCTCGCTGGCCGGACGTGTCTCTTTTATCTCTAGCTGGGATAGTTTCCTACATATTCAGCTAGTCGCCATCCCCCTTTTCATTACTTTTTCTTTCTACCTTCTCTTCTACTCCGCCTTCCTCTTTCACCTTCTTTAGCGGCAAGGGTCAACCTTGGGTAGTCCTTCACCCTCCAGAAAGTACACTTGGGTATCGTGCAGAGACACCTGTTACCGTGCTGGCTGGGCATGGTCCCCTGGTTGGGCTCCGTGGTGGGCGGCATGGTCTCTGCACTGAATTGCTAGTTTTCTTGTATGGAGAACAACAACCCAAAACACAATTGTCGGAACCGGAAACGGTTCCGCACCGATGGAACAAAAAGCTTCAACAACTTCGAAACCAATTCAGAATCCTGGTTTGCGAAGGATATTGTTGTTCACTCTGATGAAGAATAAAAGCCACTTGGAAAAATGTCACCATTAGTTGTTGGAAAGACACTAGAGACGACAATAGGTAAAAGATACAATGCGAAAACACTGAGAACTGGTGGTCTGCAAGTTCAGATTGAGACAAAGGAGCAGAGTCTGGCACTTCTTTCACTAAGAAACATTGACGGCATTGCCGTGACCACTTCTCCACACAGAATCCTCAATACAATCAAAGGCGTCGTTTCTGAAGATCAGTTGCTCTCGTGCACTGAGCTGGAACTTGACGAGGGCCTAAGGGAGCAGGGTGCCATTTCAGCAAAGAGAATGTCGATGAGAAGCGACGGAGAAATGATTCCAACTAAGCACATTGTACTCTGTTTTCAACTTGACAGCCTTCCAACAACCATAAAGGCCGGATATGTAAGCTGCCATGTCAAAGCGTGTATCCCCTACCCCAGACGCTGTTACAAGTGCCAGCGATTTGGCCACGGTTCGTAGGTGTGCCGTGGGTAGGCTGTCTGTGCAAAGTCTGCTGGAAAGGATCACTCTTCAGAGACTTGTTCTAATGATGTACGATGCACAAACTGTAAGGGTAGCCACCAGCATTTTCCAGATCCTGTCCTCTCTGGAAGGAAGAAAAACAAGTACTCAAAATAAAGACCGAACAGAACATTCCATACCGAGCGGCAAGAGCACAGTTAGAGTTCCAGAGAAAAGGAACTTTCTGTGAAGTGGCGCGCAGGGGAGTGGCACCACTCAGAGTTTCAGTGGAGACCCAGACCTCTGGGCTTCCACTCCACACTCTCCAAGGCAAAGAGAAAGTCACTGAGGTCTGCTCTTCAGTGGCCACACAACAAAACGGCAAGGCAGAGACTGCCGGAGCCTCTGAGGAGGTCCGCAACTCCCTCTATTTGGGACGGGATTTCAAAGCACCCGTCTCAAAATGCAACACAGAGTATGGATGTTGACGACGACGACTGCTTATCGCAGAAGACGTCATCAAGTTTGCCAGGGTTCACTCGTAGTAAAGAGCAGAAAGGAAAAAGAATGGTGGAAGAGGTAAGGGCGCAAAAACAAAAGAACAGCAACGGATTCCTCCACCAAGGAAGCAGCCTCCTTAATTATTACACACTGGTGCACAAATTAATCTCACAGTCTTTACGTCTCCGGAGTATAAGTCAGCTCTTGCTCCTCCTCTTTCTCTCAACGCTTGTGATGAGTTCCAAGAGCATTATACAGTGTGCTTCACAATCATTTTCAGCCATTGGTCTTTCTTTCTGTACTGTATGTCTCTTCCAGAACATAGACTCGTGTGTGGACAACAATCCTTATAGTAGCGACCACTTTCCTGTGGTGCTCAAACACCGCCTTCTATCTGAATCTTTAATTACGCGACCGCCCCGGTGAAAAACAGACTTAGCAGACTGGGTGTCTTTTCAAGAGGAAACCACTCAGTTGTTGGCATCGTTGCAGAGAATGGATATTGACGAGGCCAATGATTTCTTTGTGGACATGGTAATAAAAGACGCCACTAGGTCTATTCCGCAGACCAGGGTCACCTCCCCAGGTGTTGCAAACCCTGGTGGACAAATGACTGCGAAGAGGCGATAAAGGAACAAAACCGTGTATGGGGTGGGTTCCCAAGGTATCCTACACTAGCAAATCTACTGCTCTTCAAAAGAGCCAGAGCTAAGGCGAGATGGACACGAAAACAACCAAAACGGGACTCTTGGAAGGGGTTCGTCTCTTCCTTAACTTCAAATACACCAGCAAAAGTGGTATGGGATAGGATCAGAAAAATCAAATGTGATTATACCTGCTTCTCTGTCACCCTTCTTCAGAAAAATGGCATTGTTTGTGAGACTTTAGAAGAACAGGGTGACGCCCTGGGAGAACACTTCCAGAATGTGTCGTCGTCTTCCCACTACAGCAATGAATTCTTAGAGCTAAAGAACTCTACTGAAAAACGCAACATTGTGTACGGCACTGGTGACTGCTGTGCATACAACAAACCCTTCAACATGACGGAACTTTTAAGAGCCCTGTCTGCGTCAAAACAGACTGCTCCAGGGCCAGACTGTATCACTTACAGCATGTTAGAACACGTGGCACCAGCAGCTCAAGAATGCATGCTTTGTCTCTTTAACTCGATCTGGAATGAAGGCTGTCTCCCATCCCATTGGAAGGAAGCAATAATCATTCCTTTTTTAAAAACTAGGGAAAGATCCATTTAACCCCAGCAGTTACAGGCCTATAGCGCTCAGAAGTTACCTGGGCAAAACCTTCGAACGTATGGTGAACAACCGTCTAATACACTACCTCGAAGAAAATAAGTGCTCAGATCGGTACCAGTGTGGATTCAGAACTGCATGCTCCACCACGGACCATCTGTTGCGTTTGGAGACAATAATTAGAGAAGCCTTTGCATGAAAGCAACATTGCATTTCCATATTATTTGATCTCGAGAAGCCTTATGATACGGCATGGCGATACGGCATTCTCCGGGATTTGCATGAATTTGGAATACGTGGCCCTCTGCCCCACTGCATCGCTGACTTCCTTCGGGAGAGAACATTCAGAGGCAGAGTTGGAACAACCCTCTCTCGACCTTTCGTGCAGGAAAGCGATGTGGCGGCTAGCAGCGCCATCGGTGCCTGGCTCAAGCAAGAAGACGGCATCTCGCTCACCCGGCCGCTGGTCTTACCCGGTTCCATTAAAGACACTTCTCGCCCGATCCTAGTCTCTTGTGGTCGCTTCTATCTTAGCTCCCACAATTGGTGACCCGAACGTGATCGCCCGCACCTTCTATCATCACTGGTCAGCCATGGCTCAATCCGCAACTCCAACAGCTTCTCAACAGCACGCCCTTCTGCCCAGGTCAATGTCACAGAACTGAAGCTGCCGAGTTTCTGGGCAAATGATCCCGCACCCTGGTTCGTCCTCGTAGAAGCCGAATTCGCCAAACGGCACATTACCAGACAGCAGTCAAGGTATCACCATGTCTTGACATCCCTTACTGCTCCCATTATAGCTCAAGTACGCGACATTGTCATTAAACCTCCCGATACCAACCCTTACGACACCCTGAAGACTCAACTCATTCAACGCCTCTTCGAGTCTCTATAACAGAGATTACGCCATTTGCTCATCACTGAAGAATTAGGTGGCCGCACTCCCAGCCAGTTCTTACGTCGAATGTACCATCTCCTTGGCAGCGAGTCCTCAGCCCCAGACGATTCAGTACTCCGCGAATTATTTCTCCAACGGCTACCGCACACGTTACGAATGATCCTTTCGGCGTCTCCAACCGTGTCGCTTTGCGATCTATCAGAACTCGCCGATCGCATTATGGAAGCAACGCCACAGTTTTGCGGCACCAATGCCGTTATTCCATCACACCCTAGTGACCCCGTCCCCCCCCCTACCAACTCCAAGTCCACCTGTCTGCTCCTCCTGCGACACCCTACGAACTGAACTTCAGGGTCTTTCCGCCATCGTGTCGCGCCTATCTATGCCTGAAACCTGCGACTCAGATCAGCACTTCGACCCAGTTGCCACCGTCTCTTGACGTCCACGTTCTCCTAGCCCGCAACGACCGCGCCCTTCCCGTTACCGTTCCTCTTCCCCTAATCGTCCCCAATATCAACTTTGCTGGTACCACGCACGCTTCGGCAAGGCCGCCACGAAGTGCCAAGAACCCTGCATATTTCAGGGAAACCCGGGCACCGGCAACTAAAGGCGACCCCCGTTGCTGGTCCTCACCAAGATCACCTATTTTTCATCGCTGATCGCATCTCCAAAGTCTCCTTCCTCATGGATACCGGTGCCGAAGTCAGCATCATCCCTCCTTCACCAACTGACCTCCGCCGCTCCTCATCCGGCCCTTTCCTCCAAGCTGCCAACAAGACCCCCATCACCACGCATGGAGCACGCAGTCTTACCCTCGACCTCGGCCTGCGACGCACATTCCGCTGGGTATTTCTGATCGCTAATGTCACTCACCCAATCCTCGGCGCAGATTTCCTAAGCTATTTCAACCTCGCCGTCAACATGCGCCACCGGGCGTTGCTCGACGAAGCCACAACGCTCCGCGTCACGGGCGTTTCTACCTGCATACCATCGTCCGCAATCCCCGTCCTGCGCCCGTCAGTCACGGCACCGTACGACTCTATCCTCGTCGACTTTCCCGACATCACGTCCCCAGCCAATGACTTGAAACCCATCAAGCACAGCGTCTTCCACTACTGTAGAGGACGGTGGTCTTCGTCTACATGAGCCCCGACCGGCGATGACGGCGGCCTATCTCCATGGCCGCGCCGGTGGAACTGAGAAGCGGGTGCTCCATGCGCGTGGCCATCGTTGTCGTCGTTGTAGTCCTCCAGAGTCCGCTACACTACGTCGAGACCACCGGCCCTCCTGTGTTCACTCGACCTAGACGCCTCGCACCCGAGAAGCAAGATTGCGCGCTCCGAGTTCAAGCATATGCTTGACCTCGGAATCGTCAGACCATCATCCAGCAGTTGGGCGTCAGCGATTCATATGGTCCCCAAAAAGACCGGGGACTGGAGACCATGCGGAAATTACCGCGCACTTAATCGAGTCACTATTCCTGATCCATACTCCATTCCCCATATTCACAACTTCGCGGCCTCTCTCCACGGATCAACCACCTTCTCAAAGATAGACCTTGTGAAAGCATATCACCAAATTCCCATGCACCCCGACAGTATCGCGAAGACGGCCATTACTACGCCTTTTGGGCTTTTCGAGTATCTCCGTATGCCCTTCGGTCTCAGGAATGCGGCGCAGTCCTTTCAGCTTTTCGTCGACGAAGTTATCCGATGCCTCCCTAACTGTTTCATCGATGACATCTTGGTCGCGAGCCCAACTCAGAAGATCATTGCCAGCACCTTCGCGAGCTCTTCACCAGGCTCCAGCAGTACGGACTCATCATTAATCCCGGCAAGTGTCTCTTCGGCGTACAACAACTGGAGTTCCTCGGACACCTCGTTTTTCAAGACGGCATCCACCCTCTTCCAACCAAAGTTCAGGCTGTCCGTGATTTTCCACTGCCCTCAACACAGGAGAAGTTGCGGGAATTTCTCGGTATGATAAATGTTCGATAATTATGATAAAAGCTCGCATATATAGCAGCATTTACAACTGACATCCGCCACATTACGGGAGCCCAAAACGCCGCAGCTGACGCCTCTCCCGCGCTCAAATTGCGTCTGTCTTGCAGTTACCACCTACCGTCGACTTTTCCGCGCTGGCAGTGGCGCAAACCGATGACCCAGTGCTGCAACAACTCCGCTCTGGCTCATCCTTGGACATTCAAGATGTCCACACCCCATATGCGGACACAACCCTTGCTTGTGACACATCTACTGGCTCCCCACGTCCCTACGTGCCCGAGCAATTTCGTTTTTCCATCTTCAAAATGCTTCATGCACCTTCTTACCCAGGAATTCGTGCCACTCAGCGTCTTGCTTGCCAACGCTTCATTTGGCCTCGCATCAACTCGGACATCCGGCTTGGCTGGACTCGCTCTTGCCTGGCTTGCCAGCGAGCGAAAATCGGCAGAGACACAGTCACCCCTGTGCAAGCCTTTCTGCCTCCCTCTCATCGTTTCCAACATGTCCATGTGGACATTTTCGGGCCACTGACCCCTTCTCGTGGTTTCCGGTATATATTTACCTGCATCGATCGCTGCACGCGCTGGCCGGAAGCACAACGGATCCAGGACGTAACCCGCTGACGCCGTTGAACGAACCTTCCTGTCAGTATGGGTCTTCCGATTTGGAGTTCCCGAAACCGTCACGTCGGACCGAGGCCGCATATTCGAGTCCAACCTGTTCAACGACGTCCTCAGATTGCTTGGCTCGACGAGGCACAGGACCACCGCGTACCACCCTTCCAGTAACGGCATCGTTGAGCGCCTCCATCGGTAAATTCGCTCCCATCAGCCGCTCCGCAAGCCGATCCAACACTTTGGGTGGCTAACATTTCACTGGTACTCCTCGGCCTTCGCGCCGCTCTCAAGGCTGACTTACACTGCTCCTCGGCTGAGCTTGTCTATGGTACCACCCTCCATCTCCCCGGCGCTTTCTTCGCTACTCATCCAGCCGCTCCCATCAGTACCGACGCCTTTCTGCAGCAGTTGCGTGACACTTTCCGTGACATCCGCCCGGTTCCCCCGCGTCTTTCTTGGGCCCCCTCCCCTTTCATCCACAAGGACATCGACCACGCGTCTCCGTGCCGTCTCATCCGCCACGACGGCATGCGTTCTTCCCTCCAGCCTCCGTACCTTGGCCCTTACAAAGTCCTCAAGCGCGCCTCAAAATTCTTCGCGCTCGACATCGCCGGCCGTGAAGACACCGTCTCATTGGACCGCCTCAAACCTGCGTATCTCGACGCACCTGACAGTCACCTCCACAGTGTCAACTTCCCCGACCAGCCGAGTACGAAATCTCACGACCCTGTCCCACGCCACGTCCACTGGTCTCCACACTTGGTCCGAACCACTCCGTGACTGGCCGGGGGAGTGTCTGTGGCGGCTAGCAGCGCCATCGGTGCCTGGCTCAAGGAAAAAGACGGCATCTCGCGCACCCGGCCGCTGGCCTTACCCGGTTCCATTAAAGACACTTCTCACCCGATCCTAGTCCCTTGTGGTCGCTTCTATCTTAGCTCCCACAACGGTGTTCCCCAGGGATCAGTTCTTAGTGTTACGCTCTTCATTGTCAAAATGAACTCTGTTGCCAATGCCATCCCACCTACTGTGACATATTCCTTGTATGTAGATGATATACAAATATCCTGTTGCTGTACGAGCCTCTCTAGATGTGAAAGCTAGCTTCAGCTTGGTGTAAACATGTTAACAAAATGGTCTTCGGAGAGCGACTTCAGGTTTTCACCTGACAAAACTGTCTGTGTGCCATTCTTCAGGGTAAGGGGTGCTTTCCCTGATCCCACACTCCAAATGAATGATCAGGTCATCACTGTCAAACACGAGCACACATTCCTTGACCTCATATTTGACAGCAAGCTGACTTTTAGACCATATATAAGGCACCTAAAGGGAAAGTGTATGAAGTCCCTCAATTTACTCAAAGTCATGTCTCACAGATCATGGGGCGCAGACCACGAGGTTCTACACCGCATCTACATGTCTTGCATTCGCTCAAAACTCGTTTATGGTGCTATCGTTTACAGATCAGCTCGTAAAACTGTCCCGGCGTCGGGATCTTGGTGCCCCCATCGCGCGGCAGCAGCCGCAGTAGCCCCCTCCTGCACTCACGGTTGGGTCCTCGCAGGAGGGAGACCCCTACGTATAGCTGTGCATGGCTGTCCCGTGTCTGGGGAAAGGGGGATCCCTGTGGTTGAGTGGACCCAGAGGTTGTTTAGGACCCTTCGGGGCCCCTCTGGGAAAGCAATACACCACTTTCGCCTCTGCTTCCCATAGACGGATGGTCCTGGAAGGCCCGGCCAGGATTATTCAGCTAGTCGCCATCTCCCTTTTCATTACTTTTTCTTTCTCCACTCCTTCACTGTCTTCTTTTTCCACCCTTCACCTTCTTTGGCGGCAAGGGTCAACCTTGGGCAGTGTTTTCACTCTCCAGAAGCTGCACTAGGGTATAGTGCAGAGGCAGGTGTTAGCGTGCACGGCACGTTCCCAAGTTGGGCTCCACGGTGGGCGACAAGCCTGCTGCACTGAATAATAATATCTTCTTATACGGATAACCACAACTCTAAAAATCTGATCGGCGCCTAAAACGGAGCCGCACCGAGAAACCTGAACCGAATCTGCTTGATCAGTCTCCAGACCCCAGGTTTCCGAAGCTCCTAACAATTCAGTCTAAGGAAGACGGAAAGCCACTTGCAAAAATTTATTTTTTTGTTGTGGCGAAAGAACTCGAAAAGCAATCGGTGAATCTTACAATGCAAGAAAACGGAATGCTGGGGATATGCAGGTCGAAGTACAGAACAACATCAAAGCACGGCACTACAGACACTGTAAGTGCTAACGTACACCGCACACTGAACATAACCAAAGGTGTAATATCAGAAGATAAACCCCTCGGATGCACAGAATCTGAGCTTGAAGATAGACTGAGTGAGCAGGGCGTGGTCTTTGCAAAACGGATCGTCATGAGGAGGGATGGTAGGGAAATCGGAACCAAGCACATTATTCTTTCTTTTCAACTACATGTGTTACCTTCTAATGTAAAAGCTGGTTACCTGAGTTGCAATGTCAGACCATACATCCCAAATCCAAGACGTTATTCCAAGTGCATTTCAGGCACATTCGCTTGTCTGCCGCGGACACTCCACCTGCCCAAAGTGTTCTGGCAAAGACCATTCGCCAGAGACTTGCAGTAATGAGTACCGTTGTGCCAACTGCCACGGCAACCACCCGGTGTACTCTCGATCGTGCCCACGCTCGAAAGAAGAAAAAGAAATCATAAAGATCAAAACCGTACAAAACATTCCATATAGAGCTGCAAAGAACCAATATGAATTTCAAATGAAAGGATCTTCCTCCGATGTGGTGGGCAGGGGAGTGGCACCACCAAGGAAACCTGTGGAAACTCAAACCTGCTCGCAGGTCTCTGAGTTTCCACCCTACATTCCCCAACAGGAGGCTGGAGACACTCAGGTGACTCCAGCTGTTACGGAGGCCAGCCGTTCAACTGGCCACAAACAAACAGCCGCGGCCTAAGGTCGATGGCACACAGTTTGGGACGGGGTCGTAAAAAGCCCTTCCCAAAGAGGCACCCAAAGTATGGAGGTCCACGATGACGACTGGATGTCGCAGAAGTCATCGTCGAGCCTCCCCAGCATTCCTGCACAAGGGAAAGAAAAACGAGAAAAGGGACGAGGAAGGGGTTTCAAAGGGAATGAGCGACAGAAACAACCCCCGCGAAAGGTCCAATCCCCTAAATGGTACAAGTCTTTTCTAGTCGGTGTCACCAAGTGCTGCGCTTTATTTTCCTCCTTTTTAGTGTGACTGTTGTGAACTACTTCCTCCAATGGAACTGCCGTGGTTTACTTTCAAACTTAGACGACATTAACGATCTCTTCGACAAGTACAATTTCTGCCTTCAAGAAACATATTTCAACACTCACACACCAAATCAAATCAGTAGACACGATGTATTTCGAAGAGATCGAACCGATGCCCCTCGCGCATCTGGCGGTGCGGCTATCGTCACACGAGGGACTGTTCCGTCTAAAGAAGTCCACTTTGTTACAGACTTGGAAGCCGTGCAGTTGTGTCTGGACAGAATTGTCACCATCTGCTAGATCTACTTGCCACCATCATGAAGTTTTGCACAGAGGGATATAGAGTACTTAATCAGCCTACTTCCAACTCCATTTATACTCCTAGGCGACTTTAATGCCCACAATCTGCTTTGGGGCAGTGCAAGAACCGACAGCCGAGGGAAAATGTTGGAAAGGGTCTTGTTATCAACTCCCATTTCTCTTTTAAATAGAGGAGCACCGACGTACGTCCACTGTTCAAGTCAGTCATTCTCGGTGTTAGTGTTATCGCTTTGCAGTCGATATCTATATCAAGATATAGAATGGAGAGTAGAAGAAAACCCACTTGGGGGGGGGGGGGAGTGGTCACTTTCCAGTGGTCCTAAAATATATGTGTGCAGTCAATTGTCTGGCAGCATGCCTCCCTAGATGGAAGCTCCAACATGCTGACAGGAATGCTTTCTCTAAAAAATGTGACCTGTCGTTAATCCCTGTGGAGAGGATGTCGATTGAATAGGCCAACAATGTAATTACCAACGTCATCCTCGATGCATTAACACAATTCATTTCCCAGACTTCCGGTCGTCTACGGAAACGACCGAAGCCATGGTGGAACAGCGAGTGCAAGGAAACTCGTAAACTTCAAAATCGTGCGTGGGGTACATTTCGGAGGTATCCCACATAACAAAATCTTGTGTTTAAAAAGACGAGAGCCAAGGCCAGATGGACGCGGAAACAAGCAAAGCGGTCATCTTGGCGCAACTTCGTGTCCTCCCTATCTCGCAGTACCCCATCCAAAGTGGTGTGGGACAGAGTTCAGAGGAGAACACCGTAGTTCTACAATCCCTCTGCTAGAAGTCAACCGGCAGGTGTGCGGAAGCCTACAAGAACAGGCGGATACGCTCGGACAACATTTTGAACGCAACGAGTGGTGGTGATGAGTACCTATACAATCAGCCGTTCACGATGGTGGAGCTTCGGCGATCCCTATTCGCTGGTAAAGCCACTGCCCCAGGCCCAGACAGAGTAACATACTCTATACTGTGCCACTTGTCTGATGAATGAAAAAAAAATGTTGCTCCTTTTCTTTAACCGCATTTGGGCAGAGGGAACATTACCATCATTACGGAAGACTGCGACTGTCATTCCCCTTCTCAAGCCAAGAGAGGAAGCATCGAATCCGGCCAGTTACAGACCTATCGCTCTTACAAGTTGTAAAGATGTTTGAGCGACTGGTCAATAACCGGCTGGTTCATCATCTAGAAGAAAATAATTTCCTTTCTGAATTTCAATGTGGTTTTCGAGCAGGGTGCTCCACTGTGGATCACCTTGTTCGGCTAGAAACCAGTATCCGTGAAGCCTTCGTCAGAAGACAGCATTGCCTGTCTATCAGTTTTCTTTGATTTGGAGAAAGCGTATGACACCGCGTGGCGACACGGTATTCTGCCGAACCTTCACTCTTTTGGCGTTTAGGGCAGACTCCTTAGATTCATTGCAGACTTCCTCCAGCACAGATTATTTAGAGTACGACTGGGGACCACTCTATCCCGCCCCTTCGTACAAGAGAATGGTGTCCCGCAGGGACCTGTTCTCAGTGTTGTTTTATTTATTGTGAAAATCAACTCTGTACCAAGGTCATCTAGCCCTCCATATCTTGCTCCTTGTACGCGGATGACATTCAAATATCTTGTTGCTCCACGAACAGGTCAATATGCGAACGACAGATGCAGGTGGCCATCAACAATATGGCCAAGTGGTCTTCATCAAATGGATTTAAATTTTCAGATGAGACAACTGTGTGTGTCCATTTCTCTAGGATTAGAGGACTGTTTCCACCACCTACGCTGCAGCTTAAGCGACAAGATATCCTTGCATAATGTAAAAAAACCCGAGACTAGGGAACACGAAGTGTTTGTGTCTGTCCTTTCGTGTTCCCTAGTCCCGGGGTTTTTTACGTTATGCATCATCTTCACCAGCTCGCTTGCTTCCTAGCCATTTTTTCATTAAGATATCCTTGTTCAGCCAGAAGCCAAATTTCTTGGCATTACTTTCGACTCGAAGCTGACCTTCAAGGCTCATGTCCAAAACCTAAAGATAAAGTGTGTCAAGTCACAAAACCTTCTAAAAATCATCTCTCACAGATCTTGGGGTGCGGACCAGGAAACACTGCACCAAGTGTATACTGCATGTATTCGCTCAAAAATTGATTATGGGTCCTTTGTCTATGGCTCTCCTCCCGGTCGGTGCTGAAAGCCTTGGACTCTGTCCATCACTAGGGGCTCAGGCTCGTGCTTGGCGCTTTCCGAACGTCTCCAGCACAGAGCCCCTATGTTGAATCGAAGGAATGCTCATTGAAAAGACGGCGTTCTTACTTCGGTACGTCATACACGCTTAGAATAAGTAGTCTACCCCAAAATCCAGCCTCGACCTGCGTCAAGCACACACGCTTTAAAGGGACTATCGCATCCGGGAACGTGTGTATGAGACCCATACCATAATGTTCGGTATCATTTCACAATCTACTTGGCCAAATTTCTCTTTCGAGAACGCCGTACATATTGAGTAAACGAATTTTAAATATTCCCGCCGCCTCTGAAGCTAAGGAAGCCCAGCGATAGTAACATCATGATGACGTAACGCAGCCGCACGAATGGGAGGGCTGCGCAGACGACAGTCTCCGAGCTCGTCTGCTTCGGGTTTGAGTCGCCATCGTCGCCATTTACCTCGCGAAAAGTCATCGATAAATACGCCGACTTCCGCTTGTGATTGCGAGTTCTGACGCGACCATGTCGCGTGAAACACGGTGTTACGTTCCTGGGTGTACGAACACTTCGGGCTCTAACCCAGAAGTGACATTCCACAAGCCGAGGGACAGTGACACGAAGCGAAAATGGGAGGCAGTAGTCGCCAGCAGACATCCTGACGTACAAGGAGAAATACATGTGTCCCGCGTTTGTTCTTCACACTTTGCGGAGGATGCGTACATGGAAACGGATGTTCTACAAATCCGACTTGGAGTTCCGAAACGAAAGCGGCTGAAGGCTGACGCCGTGCCCACAATATTTCCGGAACCAACTCGGCCGCGGTCTGCTGAGGTGGGTCACAGTTCTCGTATATGTCAAATGGGACCCCGCAAAAGGACATAATAATTGATAGGATCTAGCCCTGAAAAGCGTGCCTGCAACGCAGTTTACACGCTTTTCTCGGCATTGGCACAGCCGGCGAAGTTCGATCCCTAAAACTAAGCAATGTGGGTTTTGCAAGGGAAACCCATGAGCTGAGATTGCCATTCTCGTAGTGCTTGCTGGAAATGTCGCTTACCGATGGGATGGATTATTATGAGAACATATATAATGAAGGGGCGTATGCACGTTTTCATTTAGCCGCGCGTCATATACGAACACGAACGGTACTTTGTCCATTTGTGGGCTCCCATTCAGCGAGCAAATTTGCGCGTGAGGTTTCATTTTCTCTACTGCATTAATGCATGCTGGAAATACAGGTTGCATGTTCGAAAAACAAGTGACAACTTTATTTTGAGATTGTGAATGGGGAGTTTGTCGCCATGGGCGATACTCTACCCCATTGCTTCTGGTAATGTGGGGTATGGAACAATACGAGTCCATTTTCATAAGAGGTATCTGTACAAGGAATGGTTTTTCTAGGCAGATTTGTGAAAACCAATCTATTACATATCTTATGAGATGTTGACTTATGAATTGGAACCACAAGTAAATAGTTTCGTTTACAGGTCCAGTCCACCAGCTTCACTGAAGCCACTGCAAGTGGTACGTTCCGTAGAAAGCTCTTATTAGGCATTGCTGCACACTCATGCTCCCGCCTATCTGTTCCAGTTTAAGATGTTTTTGTCGTACTTGTCCTGTACCAGCCTGTTACAGTGATAGGTGTGATAATGTGTTTGTATTGTAGACGTGGAAAGGATGGAATCAGCAAGCGATGCGGGTGAATGTTTCAGCCTACAACAATCCATGTCATCAGCGGGTCCGGAAAATGGTACATGCCCAATTCATTTATGCTCACTCTCGATAAAATCCATGGTGGTTAAAATGAATGCATAGGCAATTACTCTTGAGATTCATAGCTCCTCGTTGTAAACACAGGAGAGCAGTAATCACATTATATCCCATATTGTTTTTTCATAGCTGTATTGCATAATTGCCTTTCTGCATTTTTTGTATGTGTCATGTTGGTATTGCTCTATTTCTTCAGTGCTAGTGCTGGATGGACTGCCCCTTGAACCATTTGTGCCCTACCAGATAGTCAGCCAATATGGGTTCCATTACACATTAGTACCGCACAAGCCAGAATCTGTAGCGGAAAAGGTTCAGGACAAGCAAACACAAACAGCTATTCCGACATCCACGCTTGGTAATATTGTAATATCATTTACAGGGAACAGACCTTTTACACACGTAGCCTACTACCAATTTGGTTTGCAGGCACTCAAACTGGGTTCCACATGCAAAGTAGGGAAAGCCAGACAGGCATGAGCCTTCCCCCTTCCAGCTCCCTTCTGTTGACATCATCTGAACTGGTGTCAGCAACTTGGTGTCCAGAAGACAGCAACATTGAAAGCGTGGAGGTCTCTGCAGGACAGGCTTCCCTGCAGCATATAGGTGCACCAGCATTTGAGGAACTGATGCCAACAGATATGCTTTACATGCCTCTTTCGCCCGTCCACTGCTCCACCCCAGCTAGAGAAGAACTTGATACAACCTTGGGATCTACATGGTATGCCGTAGTACAAGTGTATTATATTTACACAAAATTGTTAATAGCTCTGGTGATCTAGTGATTACAAAAAGGAAAGCTATGACGTCCATTTAAGTTAATATGAATTACATTCTGACCGTTGTGAGGCAAGTGTGACAGAGTTACAGCATATTTGTCTACCCACAGATTAATATTGCCTCTTGATGTGTTTTACTATCCATGTGGGTGGTGAGCCTAAACAGCTTGTACCCTATCATGAAGTTGCTACTATCTGTGTCGGGTCTGAACCCATGATAATTGGGTCAGTAGGTGAACATGCTAGCAATCAATTGATAGGAGCCACCTTGAAATGAATACCACAGATGCTAACAGCATATGTTACAACAGCAGTCAAGGTGGTGGATAAAGCTTGAAGATAAAAAAGCTTAGGAAGAACAACAGACATACACACGGATAGCTCATAGCAGCAATATAACACGTAACACAGACATGACAGAAGTTATAACAAAATACATGGGAACAGAAGGGGTAAGGAAGCTGTGGCCAACAAACTAGGCCACCATGACCACGCTGGGGAACAGGTCATTTTAACCTTGGTGAAACAGACCTACAGGGAAGGATGTACAGGGATTTTATGAAAAAGTCATCCTAGAAACAGCACCGCAAAGTGTGCTGCCCTGACGAATAGGCCGTGCATTCCAAGACATAGATGCCTTCCTAGACTGAATAGCAAAGGCTTTCTACTTCACACACAGCATTGTATTACACATATACGTTTCGCAAAGGTGAATAACTTCTTTTCTTTCTCGATGTAGCCAGCCTGATCCGAAGGACGTGACGGTCCACTCATCTGAATTAACAGAGGGATCAGAGACTGAAGAGTAAGCTTTGCGCTTGAAAGCCGTGGGAATTCTTACATTGCAACTATTTTTTTCCTAGTGACGAATATGAGAAGGAACATGAGGGACATCATTCTAAATCCCATGTGCATCGAACGTAAGTACAGCATGCTCCAGTATGCTGTGTTTTAAGACATAGAAATATGTGATTGCTTTTCAGGCTAAATCCAGAGGAACGTCTCTTCCTGGTGGCGGAGTCAAGTCTGCGAGAGCTCCTGTCACAGTGTCCTTGTGGCAGCAGCGATGCTGAAACAGACATCTCAACAAGGGGCACATGGCTGAGAGCAGCAACAGCTTGCAGCTGTGGGAAACTGCGTACATGGTCCAGCCAGCCTTGGGTGGAAGACAGGCCACTCGGAAACATTCTGCTCTGTAGTGCGATTCTGTTTTCCGGCGTGAACATAACCAAGGCATTTCGTATGTTTGCCATGATGAAGGTACAAATACTGGCACTTTTCTAGTGTTAATGTAACCAAGGCATTTTGTACATGTTCCATACGATGCAGGTGCCAACACTGACTTTGTCGCAGTACTTCAGAACACAGAAACAGCACCTCTTTCCTGCCGTGAATGATGTGAGTACATTTATAAAGTATGTGCCTATTATCGTTCAAGAACACAAGTAACATATCCTAGCGGTAGCTCGAAAGTCACAGAATGTTTTCACCCAATGTTCCTTTTAGTATGTGATCTTATCTTATCTACAACTGTTGTAGGTCTTCCTGAGCAGACAAGCTGAGCTACTGGACCGGCTCCGCCCAGTGCCCCTGACCCTTGCGGGAGATGGCAGATGTGATTCGCCAGGCCACACAGCCCTCTATGGCACTTACACACTGCTTGAGACAGTTGCCAATAGGATCATCCACTTTGAATTGGTCAAGGTATCTCATACCAAATCTTTCTGTAACAGTATCGTAAACATTGCATCATGCAATTCATACTTTTTTGGGTAATACCCGATATTTACCCTCAAGCTTCCAATTTTCAGCCTTAATCCAGTTTCTCCCTAAAAAAATGTGGTTCTAATTTATTAGATTTTGTCATTGCGGAACTGGCAGAGCTTACTCACAATGTTGTACTAAAATCCTTAACACTACGAGCTCAGGACTAATTGCTGCTATTCAGAGAGTGGAAGAAGTGTTGACGCTGTACAGGCCTACAAGTGTTGAAGTTCCACAGCCTAATTGAGCACATCAAAACATAGCTCTGTTGTTTCTGTTGTCAAATGACCATACCTCTAGGGGGCAACACTACCCTGTATATGGGTATCACATGTCTAATACGTCCATCTTGGTGTTTTATGTAACAGTCAACAGAAGTCTCAAGCAGCAATGCCATGGAGGTACATGGTCTAAAGAACTGCCTTGCCTACCTTGAAGCACATGACATGGTTGTGGACACCATAGTGACTGACCGCCACACTGCAATAAAGTCTGTTAAGGGAACTGTGTCCACACATCAAACACCGTTTTGACGTGTGGCACGTTGCGAAAGGTGAGCACTCTCAACAAGCATGGAAAGTTGCTTTCGGTATTGAAACTCATGTGGTAACTTTGAACAGGGATCAAGAAAAAGCTTGTGTCTCTCAGCCGCTCCACAAAGCACCACGTTGTGAAGTTCTGGATAGAGAGCCTTATCCGACACATATACTGGTGTCCAAAGTACAGTGGGGAAAGTGGTGACCTTTGTCTGGCGAAGTGGGTATCGGCAGTGAACCACATTGTCGATGTCCATGAGCATGACAACCCACTGTACCCAGTTTGTTATCATGGCCCAGTTTCAGAACCACGAGAATGGCTCAAAGAAGGTAAGTAAAATAGATAAACCTATGGGTGCAGTCAGGCGATAAGTCAAGAAATCTCTGAGAAAACTTTAAATGAATATTTGGTAAAGTAATTGCATCTGTGTTTTCTGGAGTAACACAAATGCAAAATGTGTGACATATATGCGTGTGTCTACTCTACATGCATGCCCTGTTATCATTGTTTTGGGAAGTGTCATTTTTAGCTGTAACTGAACAAAATTCAGGAAAACTGCTTAACCCTTTCTTAAATATAGCACTGCATGTAAATGGTTTTGGTGCTTAAAAAATACAGTTCTCACAACACGGACCTCAGTGGCTGAACGATGGTGATGACAGGCAGGGTGAAGTGACCCGACGAGACTGATTGTGGCATTAAACCAGCACACTCTTGAAAATGGTGTCCTAAGATTAACTGTACAGTATGACTTTAATAAGTCACACTGTGCAGTTAATCTTAGGACACCATTTTCAAGAGTGTGCCTGTTTATGAATGCATTCTTTTAAATTATATACAGTGCTTATTAGCACTGCTGACACAATCATGTGAGGTAGGTTTTTTGAGTGGAAGCTGAAGTTAATTTCCGCGTTGTATCAAAATTTAAGCTACACCATTTTTATGCGTGTGTAGGAAAGGAGCCTTATTGGACTGTTCATCCCATTGACACACATGAATTTTTCATTGCTTGCCCTCCTGTAGAGGGCCCAATAAATAGCACTATGGTCCTAAATTTTCTTTGGCAGGCATGTACTAGTACGTAGACATAGCAACAAAAATACTAAAGAGTGGACAAGTTGATTTATCCCTGTCTTACACCCACGAGTTCTGTCGTTTGCTATGTCGTGGTTGCATCTCCAAGCATCGAGCTTATAGGTAATTTTACATAATAAGTGGTCGAGCTGGTGGATGAACTCCAATGTCAGGAAGCCTGACCAGCGAGTGACAAGGGAAAGCAAGCACAACACAAGTGGCTTGTTGTGTCTGTTTTTTTTTTTTTTTCTGTTGTCGGTCGCTCACGCTTTCTCAAGATGGAGTAGTAGTTTTGTTAACTTTGTTGACAGAGCTAGAATTAAGCTTATCATTTACAATTACAGATAGTGAGACGTACGCAAAGGTCAAGGACATCTTGACAGCACCCGCACTGCTCAGGGATGTCCCTATGCTTTCTACAAAACAACAGACATATGGCCTGGAGTCATACCACAGTGTCCTGAACCACTTCGTTCCGAAATCCTATTCGTTTTCTGACGAGGGGATGGTGGCCAGGTATTAAACCTTCATAAAATCATGTCACACATACAGAACTTGTACCATCTACATTACAAAACTGGGTTTTAGGACACAGTTGGCAATACTCCATTACAACGAGAATGCTGACCGTGTGCAAGTGGAAAGAGAGGGCTCCAAGCAGTTCCGACTGAAGCCATCCAAGCTGAAAAAGACGTGGGTGGCCGTACCCCTCAAAGAAAATGCTACCTATGGTATATTTTCACCACTGCGTGCATCATGTTCTGTGTCAATACATGGATGTAGTTATTGTGGCTAGTTTGAAGATAGCACTAGTTATAGTGTTTTATCCTTTGCAGAATTTTTTTATTGAAAAGCTATGAGAGCAGCATATATAGATCTCATTTTTGCCTGATTACTTTAAAAAATTTAATTAGGTGATTCCAGACAAAAGCAAGCGGAATGAGGGTATCCTTGTTTAGAGCTATTTCAGGTCTAACAAATCCTAAAATACACATGTGCCTTAAAATATCCATCCTTGAATATTGATATGAAAATGAGCTGAAACCACGCTGGCGGGGAATGCAGGAAGCACAGCGCTCACTTCATGCAAGAGCTCAACATAATTTGAAGTAATGGAAATCATCAGAGTAGGTGCTGATCTACTGGCTAAATAAACCACTTCTGTTGCCGTAGATGGCTCTTGAGGAGCACTTTTTCAGTCTCTCATCATCTGCATACCAAAATTCAGCAATAGATATTTCACGGCATGCTTTTAAGGATTTTTAAAAGATAGAATGGCTTTCAATGTGGATTTTCTCCTGTTCTGCTTGCTATTGCTCAAAGGTCACATATACCCCCTTCCAAATGATGTCCGCCTTGCAGTATAACTCAATTGAAAAAGTGATGTCTGTGCTGCTCCCATAGCTTTTTCATAAAAACACCCAGTATTAAGCATAGTCCTTCAAGTTCACCTAACACATTCATTGTCAACCTATGCTTATCCATCAACAGATTATGCGGCAACACTGATTGCAGAGGTTCTGACTCGCATTCAAGAACACCAAACGCAGTCAGCAGCTGCAGAAACTCGGCCAGCTCGTTCAGCAACATATGGCGAGAAGCCAACTCTTAGGCAAGCTGTGGAACAACACCAAACACGGTACGCAAAATATTGGTTCTACAAAGTTGCACCCACCCTGCTTGCTCCTGATGACTTAACTCTATTCTGAATTTTACATGTAGGTTCCAGAAGGGAAAGTAGGCCATGTCCACACCGGCTGAGGACCACGGACAGCTGGCCATCTTGACATATGACACCACAAACGGCCCTTTTCAGGGCCAACCAATGCTTTACGCAAAGACAAGCGTTGCTTGCAGATCAACCCACCTCATATGACATTGCATATTAATTCTCAAACCCATTTTGATAACTGCATAACTAAAATCATTAAAGGGACTATCGCATCCATGTGTGTACGTTAGTCGTCGCTTAACAGTTAACTTGGCCAAAATTCACTTCCATAAACAGCTGAAGACAAATTTGTCACTCTCAGCCGCTATCAGCCTTGTGTGTGTGACGTTTGCTCCAATACTCTAATATCCGTCATCCGCTCTTGCCCACATGATTGTCAGTGAGCAACGTAGAAAAAAATGTCACTGCAGTGGCACAATCAATTGGGACGGATGCGGCAGCCCCTTTAAGCAGTACCTGTTGTACTAAAAGAAGTCTTATGGATATGCTGAATTGCAAAACTATATTTTATTATAACCAAGTTAACATTTTTTTTTTCATTCCAGCACATGGGCAGTTCCGAGAAGACAGCAGCCTGGAATCTACTGAAATTGCGAACAACAGTATCATCACCATCTGTGCATGGATATTAAATACCACTGTAGCATTTCGTTATGCAAAGGAAATATTAAAACGAAAAACACGAAAGAATTTATATTCGTGCTATCCGGGAGGTTTTTCGGTATGTGTGGTGCATGTACTGCTTTCGACACAGCAGCTTGTGGCTCTTGATTTTCATCACATTTGAAAAAAGGTACATGATCTTTTTATGAGCATTAGCTTAATGAGTTAGATGTTTCAAAAAAAGGAAGTGAGGTATATGGCTTTGAAGCCTTACAGTGTGATAAATGTACAGGAATGTACACTCATGCCAATAATATCAGGTCGACACCCTCTAGCTTACCTACTCCTTTTATGTTCACTGAAGTATACAGCCTTGTTAATATGAAGGTATAACCATGAAAAGGGAATCAGCCAGCAGATGCATATAATATATGTATGCTGAAAACATACCATTCTTAAGAAAGAAACCCTTGGTATGAAGGCGACGGGTGCTCTCTTCGAATCGCTCGCACAGCGCAGCCTGGAATTTGTCGCCTATTTCTAGGTCCGAGGTAGCCCCAGACCCAACTGGCAAATATAGAGTAGGCTGTGAACCTCAGACACCTATGTAAAGATATAAGGCCAGTCAATTTCAGCGATATACTGCAGCAAAAAAGGATGACCAACTCGCATACATAAGAGGTGACCAAAAGACAACTGCAAATATCCTAGTATATTCCAACATATCTATAGAACATTGCATTAAAAGGTTGCATTAAAAGATGAAACTCCTACATATCGGTTAAAATACAGCTGTGGTTGCAGTAAGGGACTATTACCGTACCCGCCCTAGGAAACGACATACCTGTTGTCTGTCGGATCCAACAGCCGCAGCCGATAGTCGTAGCGGCAGTACTGGCGTGCATTCACCGCCAGCATTTCTCTCCGCAGACAGAAGTCGTGGAACAGACGGTGCTCGGTGATGCACCGCACGCCAGCACTGTCACACAGAGCTGCAACCTGGCTCACTGAGGTGCAGCACAAGTATTCGTCTGGTTGCTCCGGACTGCAGACGCCGCACAGACACCTGTCGTTTTTGAAGTACCAGTCCAACAATCGGTTGATAGCGCAATTGCAGTGGGTGCGATGCGTACAATGTGATAATCTGACTTACCGAAAGTCATCGTTTTGCGCGACTTCGCGAACAACTGCATCCCTGTTGATCGGAGGATGAAGCGGAAGTGGGTCCGTTGAATACGGATCATCGTCTGACACCACGTCGTCCGAGCTGTCCTCACTGAATTCATCCAGCAGCGACGAGGAAAAACTTTCGCTTTCGACGTCCGACATGATCACAGCTAGGCTCTACGCGGTTTCCCAGGCAGACGACGTCCCGACAGTCGCTCCCTGATTGGTGCGGCTGCGTGACGTTTGCGGAGAGGGAATACCAGAAAACCCTCAACGTCCGTCGTCTGCTACGGCTATGTTTTCCAGCAAACTGCACAGAAACTACTCCACTTTTTCGTGTCGGACTTTTTGTGTAATTGTTGGCGACGAACGACGAGTAAAACGGCGCTATAGTTTCGGAATCAACCGGGACGGATGCGATAGTCCCTTTAAACAGCTGTTTATTAACAAGCCCTCTGTCGTCCTTCCATTCTCCTTGCCATTCTCATAGATTGATTGCCACGGTTTCTCGTCCTGTGACCTACTAGTTGTAGAGTGTAGCAGAAAGGTCCCGCCCTGGGAACCACCTCCAAGGTATGACACCTCCTTGGCAAAATACAAGAAACAAGACACTGCTTCATCAGTACTTCAAGAAGAGGTTGCGCACTTGAAAGACAGCTTTGATAATCACACTGAGATTTACACAGATGGGTCCAAGTTTAGTGCAGGAGTGGCACGCATATAAGGTCTCATCGTATAAAACCATTTGCATCAATTTTTACTGCCGAGGTTTACGCCATTATCTTGGCTCTCAACTACATCCTTCAAGATTTCATAAAGTCTTCTGTTTTATATACAGACTCCTTCAGTTCGATTAATGCAATTTGTAGTCAACAAAGAACAAAGAACTTTCTTATACAGCGAGCAAGATCTTTAGCCAGTTTGATAAGAACAAAGGGGTAATCCCTCATCCTATGCTGGGTTCCCAGCCACGTAGACATCAAAGGCAATGAGTTAGCAGATAAAGCAGCTGCAGCTGCTCTCCAACATGACATTACACCTTTTGGGATGCCCGTGCAAGGCATGAGATCTGCACACTGCGGAGAATGTGGCAAGCCTTTTGGAACACACAAACAAATAAGAAGCTCCACTTAATTAAACAACACATTCAGGATACAGGAGACCCAGACCGACTGAAAAACAGCCTGTTGTGCACTTTACGAGCGAGGTTACGTATAGGCCATACGTACCTTACACACGGGTTCTTACTTCGGGCAGAGGAGCCACCTCAGTGTGCGCACTGTGGGCAGCTCCTGTCCGTTGTACACATACTCATCACATGCACACATCATGAAATCCATCAGAAACATCACTTCAAGGAATTTTATAAATACTTGTTACCTCTTCACCCAGCCCTATTGCTTGGTGAAGAGGCTCTCGTCCCTTTTACAAGAGTATTTCCTGAGAGATGTTGGCATTATCAGATTTTTGTAGCCTTACACTTATATTTTATTAGTCATCGTGTTTACCCTTAAATAACCATAACATCACCACTGTCTCAATCATGCCTCAGTTTGTGGCGCATTATTATCCTTGTTGTCCATGCGCCATTAAACTCCCAATCATCATCATCATAATCGTAAAACTGTCCTTGATTCTTTGGATGCTGTTCATCATCAGGGTCTGAGAGTAGTGTTTGAAGCCTTTCGCACATCCCCAGTTGAGAGCTTATATGCGGAGAGCAATGAGTGGTCTTTAGGGAAACGCAGATTTTATCTGGCCTCCACCTATACAATCAAGCCCTGCAAGGCATGGATGATTTCAGCCTGGGCCACGGGGCCCAAAGGGACATTCATCTTAGATGTCGAGTTCATGACGCCCTGGATAGGCCTTGAAGTAGAAGAAAACAAGGGGTCAAAAAACTCGTGGATGTCCCCGAGACTGACGGAGGTGCAGTCATTGTGCTGATTCATTAGGAGCTCATGGGCCAAAACCCTCGGGCCCAACCGGTATAACCGCTGGTGTTCCCGAAACCGTTCCCTCCGTCTGGCGTTGCGGTTCATCTTCTCTGGGTAGTGGTTAGGCCACCTTGGCTTGTAACGCGGCTGCAGCACTTGCACACCAAAATGTCTGTAGAGAATCTTAAAGTCGTCCATCCCCAAAGGAGCTTGGCTTATATTATGGCTTAGTGCTTCGTTGGTAAGGCCCACGGCCGCCAAGCTTCTCGAATATCAGATGGCCTTGTGGTCCGAATCGGATCTGGAGGCGGCGGCCCAGGGCCCCTTCACTATACACTCCTGAGGAGTTGCGGCGATGCGTTCCTGTAAGATGGTCTTATATTTCTGCTGATGCCGCATCATACGTATTGCCATTAAAGAGCGACTTGCAAAGCGTTGGGCCATGCCCTGGTCGATGAATGGGTGGTGCAAAAGGTCTTTTTCCAGCAGGGCCAAGGCCCGCATTTCCGTGCCCGTCCACCTCCCGTAAGCCAGACACGCCATGGCGCCGGCCTGTTGTGCGCCAATATCCTTTTGAACACACTGGGAAGATCGAGAGCTCAATGGGGAGGCACCTGCTCCCACCGGCGCCGGCCCAGGAGGAACCCAGGCAGCCGACGGCCCCGGCGCCAGATGGCTCACCGATGCGCGCCCAGCAGACTCAGCAAGGAATTGCAGCATCTCCTGACCCAAGGCATCCACTACAAGGGGAAGCACATGAGTATGAAGGTGGATGCTGTGATATGTGATGCTGTGGCATGCAGTTTTCTGAAACGCATTAAGGGCCACAGTGGCTACTACGGCTGTGAACGTTGTGTGCAAAAAGGTACACATCTGGAGAACAGGATGCTCTTCCTGGAGTTAGATGCTCCTCTCCACACCAATGAAAGCTTCAGGGAGAAACACTGCAAATATCATCACATTGGTGAATCACCATTCCTGTGTTTGAACGTTGACATTGTTGCGCTGTTTCCACTGGACTACAAGCATCTCCTTTGTTTATGAGTAATGGGGCATCTTCTTAGCATTTGGATTGGCGGCAAATATGGCAGAGGAAAGGTTAGTGGAGAACAGCAACAGACTCTGAGCGGAAGACTGCTTTCCTACCGTGAGGATTTTCCAAGTGCGTTCCAGAGAAAACCAAGAGGAGTTGAAGAACTAGACCGCTGGAAGGCAACAGAATTTCGTACTTTTTTGCTGCATACAGGGCCCGTTGCATTGAAAAAAGTGTTACAAGAAAAGCTTCATGAACACTTCCTTGTCCTTCATGTAGCAGCGAGGATGCTTGCTTCACCAGGGTTGTATCAGACGCACAACAATTATGTTGAGAAGCTCCTGCAGTACTTTGTGCAGGAAGTGGAAGCTATTTACGGAACAACACAAATAATTTACAATGTACACTCCCTTGTACATTTGGAACGAGACTGCTTGCACCATGGCCCACTGGACTCTTTCAGTGCGTTCCCTTTTGAGTGTTTCTTGGGGAAAGTTAAACGAATGTTGCGAACCACAAGCAGCCCTGTCTCACAGATCAGCCGCAGAATTTCAGAGATGAACCACTCCAGTGGTCCTCCTTGTGAAAAGACTGATGCAGTCCACCAGGTGAAGCCTGGTTTCTCGTACTTTCTTGAGAATGATAACATTGCACGATTTCAAGAAATACGGGCATCACAAGTACGGGTAACTGTATTTTTCACCAGGAGGGATTTCTTCGTCACACGAGTCAAATCCTCACTAATGAGTATTTTCAGAGTCTGCAACGGAAACAGTACCTCTGAACTGACGATGCCCCTTCATGCTTTCGTTTCAACGTGCGTTTCTTAAGTACAAATCGGGTTATGTTTGCATGCCACTGCTCCATCAGGACAAAGAAATTTGCCATGCCATTCTTCATGCCAACAAGTTGCCATGAACAATACTATGTGCTCTATGCAAGAAATGGCTCTTGAAAATAAGTAAAGAACATACCGATTCTGTATAGTACCAATTCTCTATTTCCAATGCATGAACAATATATTATGTAAAATTGGTGATGTCTCTTGTTGTTCACTGCATGCGCAGAAGTAACCCCGAAGAGAAAAATTTTTATTGAGCAACGAGGCATGTAGAATGTCGAAATGCATTTTTAGATTTGACCGGAAATGCCCTCCAAGGTTCTCACAGCTTACATTGGTTTCTGCAATCTGTCCGAATCAACAAAGCCCATCAGTCTAGTGCACAAACTTGCATGAAAACACAGATAATCCTAAAACAAAAGTCTCAGTGTGCATTGCTCTTCCTGTCTCACCGCGCACATGCACAGCATGTGACATGAGGCTGGGTTGGGGTGTTTATTTCTTGGCATGCGCAGAAGTAACCCCCGAAGAGAACAATTTTCAATGAGCAACGATGCAGATAGAATGTCGAAATGCATTTTTAGATTTGAGGGAAATACTCTCCAAGGTTCTCACAGCTTACATTGGTTTCTGTAACCTGCAGACCTGTTGATGTTGACGAAAGTTGGCACTATCGGCTGAATGCGGACAATGCCAACTTCTGTTGGATGTCGCTGGCCTATCAAGCTGCGAACGACGCAGGACACTAATTTGTGAATGTCCTCCTACGTTTACGTGGTGCACCATTCAAAATTAAGGAAGCATGTTTTTCATTTTCAGTCACTGTAATGTGCTATTAATTGTATATTTAATTGCCACTTCTATGAAGCGCACTCGACATTTGTGAAAACATATTTTGTTGCAACTTTTGCCCGCAAACAGATAAATTACTCTCTTTGGAACCCCGAGTGACGTCGACATTCTTGTCAATGCTGCTCCTTACGCCTCTGGAAATTCACCAGGGCTTTTTACCAAGCTGCGAAGGACGCTGGACACTAATTTGTGAATGTCCTCTTACGTTTTCGTGGTGTACCATGCAAAATTAAGGAAGCATGTTTTTCATTTTCAGTCAGTGCAATGTGCTCTTGATTGCATATTTAATTGCCACTTCTATGAAGCGCACAAAACATTTGTGGAAACATATTTCATTGCAAGTTTGGCCCGCAAACAGATAACGAACCGACACGACAGGACACGACCGATATTGCCAACTTCAGCGGGATATTCGTTGCAAGTTGGCATTGTTGGCTGCATGTCGCTGGTTTTGATCAACATCGAGCCGACATTGCCAACTTCAGCGTGATATTTGCTGCAAGTTGGCATTGTCGGCTGCATGTCGCTGGTTTCAACGAACATCGAGCTTCCAATAGATATCTACTGGAAATTGGCAATTTCGGCTCGTTGTTGACCGAAATCAGCGACATGTAGCCGACATTGCCAACTTCAGCATGACATATCTTGGAAGTTGGCATTGTCGGCTACATGTCGCTGATTTTTTATCAACATCTAGCCGACATTGCCAACTTCAGTGGGATATCTGCAGGAAGTTGGCATTATCGGCGCCATGTCGTTTTTTGTGTGTCAACATTGAGCCGACATTGCCAACTTCAGTTGTATATCGGCCACAAGTTGGCAGTGTCAGAGATATATCGGGCCGACATGCCCAACTTTCTACAGACATCGGCCCAATGTCGTGTGCTGCCTGGGGTAATTGCTAAGTCGATCCCTCGCTCCAAGTTCGAGGGCACTTATTCCTGACTGACCTGCCATTGAGGCGGTATCCAGTTGGAGCTGTTCTTCAAGCCCGCTCACGCCGTGCGCAGGACTACTAGGTTGCTGTTGATGGTGCTCTTCTTTTATTGTTCTTAACGCCGCCTTGTATTTGCTCAAGTGACGGAGGCCTCTTATGCTTGCCAGGAATCTTGTAATATGTCTCTTCGGAAGCTGAATGTTAATAAAAGGATGCGGCCCAATCTGCAATTCATAGGTAGCAAGCAGCTTCATTTCAGCGAGGGTTCATCTTCCGTATGAGATTAATGCGCAGCTGCCGCCACCTCCGCTGAGTCACGCAAGGCAGAACCGACAGCCACCGCGGGCACCGAGGCATCACACGGACCCATCACGACGCTACCCCCATGAGGTGGTTGTGATCCACTGGTGGGATTCTGGGCATTTGTAGAGTGAGGAGGCAAAGCCTCGGCGGTACATGCGTTCGCTCGTTGGTGGATCGCAATCTCCGCTGCTAGAACGGAAGATCTGATAGATCGCCCGCGTCCTCATCCAACAGTAAAGGAGATCTAGGGCCCAGAAGGGCGAGATCCGCCGCAAGGGCAGACATGTCGGGTGAGTCTACAAGGGACGCGGGCAGAACGACTTCAGTGCCTTGAGACGACTGACCGCTATTAGTCTGGGCAGCAAAGCCCGGCCCAGTTTTCGTAGGCGTGGGGGAGTCATCGAGACAGGCCATGGACACACCGGCGACCGCGCAAGGTGCCGGCACACCCGAACGATAACCGGCAGCGTCGGCGCCGGGAGCGTCATCGCCGTCTTGGGCACCTTCGGAGTTGCAGGCAGGGTTGCTGGCGGCAAGTACTTGGTCTTTCTTTTGCACTTCGTGAAATGCGAGGACATAACCTTGCTGTTAGTGCTGGTCTTAACTTGGCATATGCTGCACCTCCATACAGGTTCCTGGGAGTGGCCGTGGTAATGGGTCTCGGGCTTTGGCCTTGAGGATAATTGCTGCCCACATAGTGGACGGATTAAATCGTCGGGCGGGTATCCTCGTATGGTCTTGTTGAGATTCATTCTCAACACACAGGTTTCGCACGTCTGGCCCACAGCGCAGAAGAAAAACACTCTTATTCCACTCGCAGTAGCGCAGAAGTAGCACACCGGCGTCGGGAATTTGGCGCCCCCATCGCCCGGCAGCAGCCGCAGTAGCCCCCTCCTGCACCAACGGTTGGGTCGCCGCAGGAGGGAGACCCCCACGTATAGCTGTGCGTGGCTTTCCCGTGTCTGGTGAAAAGGGGATCCTGGCGGTTGAGTGGACCCGGAGGTTGTTTTGGACCCTTCGGGGCCCCTCCGGGAAAGCAATACACCGCTTTGGCCCCTGCTTCTCATAGTCGGGTGGTCCTGGAAGGCCCGGCCAGGATTATTCAGCTAGTCGCCATCTTCCTTTTCATTACTTTCTCTTCCTTGGTCTCCTTCCTTCTCTCCTTTCTTCTTTTCACCTTCTTTGGCGGCAAGGGTCAACCTTGGGCAGTCTTTCACTCTCCAGAAGCTGCACTAGGGTATAGTGCAGGGGAAGTGTTAACGTGCAGACCGTACGTTCCCCTGGTTGGGCTCGGTGGTGGGCGGCACCCCACTGCACTGAATTACATACATATCTTTATGGATTCAGCCAGCACAAAAAATCAAGATCGACCCTTGAAAAGGGGTCGCACCGATAGAGTTAGACTTGATGTCGTAAGTTTAAACCCGGAACCCTGGTTCCCCAAAGTACTTGTGATAAAATCGGACAATGAATCCAAACTTCTTGCGAAAATATCACCATTTCTAGTAGCAAAGGAACTAGGGAAACTTCTAGGCAAGTCTTACAATGCTAAAAAGCTAAACACTGGGGATCTTCAGGTTGAAGTCCACACAAAACAACAGAGTACCGCACTCCAAGGAGTGAAACAGGTTGGTGACATCAAAGTTACGGTCACAACACACCGCACCTTAAACATAGTGAAAGGTGTGATATCCGAGGATGAACTCCTTTCTTGTTCGGAAGCAGAGATCGAGGAAGGATTGAAGGATCAAGGAGTTGTATGTGCAAAGCGCATTGTAATGAGAAGGGATGGTAACGAAATCCAAACAAAGCACGTAATACTCTCTTTTCAGCTACACACACTCCCGTCAGAGATCAAAGCTGGCTACATTAACTGTCGTGTACGACCATTCATTCCAAACCCCAGACGATGCTTTAAATGTCAACGTTTCGGCCACAGCTCCCAGATGTGTCGCGGACAACAAGCTTGCCCAAAGTGTGCCGGTAATGACCACACGCCGGAGTCATGTAGCAAAGAATTTCACTGTGTCAATTGTCAAGGCAGCCATCCGGCATATTCGAGGTCATGCCCACGCTGGAAAGACGAAAAAGATATACTTAGAATCAGGACCGAACAAAAACTGACGTACAAGGCAGCAAAAGCACAGCTGGACTTTCAAAAGAAAGGAACGTTTTCTGAGGTGGTGCGTAGGGGAGTGGCACCACTCAGAGTATCCGTGGAGACCCAAACTTGTGGGCCTCCACTCCACACTCCCCATACACAAGAAACGTCTGCGGAGAGCTCGCCTCCGCCGGCTCCCGCCACAATCTCTACGGAGGTTGATGGCACGTTTTCAGTCTGGGATGGGCTCACTGGGAGCTCATCCCAGACTGCCACACGCGCAATGGAGCTTGACGATGATGACTGCATGTCGCAGAAATCATCGTCAAGTCTTCCAAGTACACTGGACCAGAGAGCTCCTTCCCAAGGGAAGGAGCAAAGAGAAAAACATGGAGGTCGAGGTAGAGGCAAGTCAAAGGATAAACAGAGGCCCCCCCGCCAAGGGTCACACCCCCTTAACACACAATGTACAGAGTCGCTCTGCTCTTTCCAATTTCCATTCTAATTATGGGACAGGTTTTCCTTCAGTGGAACTGTCGAGGCCTCTACAGTAACATTGATGATGTACACGATCTTTTTGAAAAGTACAGAGCTGTCTGTTTCTGCCTACAAGAAACATACCTACACGAAAAACACTTAAATCCTTTCCGCAGACATAATATTTTCAGGAAGGACCGGACAGACAGCGCACGTGCATCCGGTGGTATGGCTGTAGTCCTTCCACAGTGCATACCTGCAAAACACTTTCCACTCGTTACAGACTTGGAGGCAGTAGCAGTCGAAGCGTGCCTCGACAGGACTCTCACGGTATGTTCACTGTACCTGCCCCCATCAGTGGTAATAGAGCAAAGAGATTTTGAAGACTTATGCAATCAACTTCCCCAGCCGTTTATGATTTTAGGCGACTTGAATGCCCACAATCCTTTGTGGGGAAGTTCAAAACTAGATGCACGGGGGAAAATGTTGGAGAGGGTCCTCCTTTCGGGGTCACTCTGTCTTCTGAATACTGGGCTACCTACTTATGTGAACGCTTCAACACAAACTTTTTCTTGCATAGACATTTCACTATGCAGCCCATCCATTTTCCAGTTTCTTGACTGGACAGTCGAACAGAATCCTCGGGGGAGTGATCACTTCCCTGTAGTCTTACATTTCCGAGGCCCTACAAACAGTCTCATGACACGACCACCACGGTGGAAACTGTCGGAGGCAGACTGGAATGTGTTCAGAGAAGAAGCCAATTTGGCGCCCTTGTCTTTTGAGATAATGTCGATCGAGGAATCAAATAATCTTGTCACCCAAATAATTATAGGCGCTGCTGAGCGAGCCATTCCACAAACATCTGGATGTCTTCCCAAACACCCCAAGCCTTGGTGGACTCATGAATGCAAGGAAACACGCAAGGAACAAAACCGTGCATGGGGCATCTTTCGTCGATACCCAACACCAGCAAACCTTCTTTCATTTGAGAAGGCACGTGCAAAGGCCAAATGGACCAGAAAGCAGGCGAAGCGATCGTCCTGGTGTAGCTTTGTTTCCTCTTTGACACAAAGAACTCCATCCAAAATAGTATGGGATAGGCTTCGAAAGATTAAAGGAGACTACAATGGCTTTTCAGTTCCTCTGCTTGAGGTCAGTGGTATTCCATGTAGTAACTTGGGTGAGCAGGCTGACGTGCTTGGTCAACATTTTCATGATGTATCAAGTAGTTCTCAGTACAGCAAGAACTTTCTGCTCGTGAAGCAACAATCCGAAAGACACGTTTTTCCAGTCAAAGGTGGGGAGAGACATTCGTATAACCAGCCTCTTACAATGGTGGAACTCCTGCGAGCACTGTCTTCAGTAAAAATCAGTGCTCCTGGATTAGACCGTATCACATATTCCATGCTTATGCACCTGTCAGAAGGATCAAAACAAGGTCTGCTCAAACTCTTCAATAAGATCTGGGACAAGGGGCAGATGCCATCATCATGGAAGATGGCTACAGTTATCCCATTGCTGAAACAAGGCAAAGATCCCTCAAACCCATCCAATTACAGACCTGTAGCCCTCACAAGTTGCTTAGGGAAAACGTTTGAGCGAATTGTCAACCATCGTCTGGTACACTACCTCGAACAAAATGGGTTATTAGACAAATACCAGTGTGGGTTCAGAGCGGGGTGTTCCACTGTTGACCATCTTATTCGATTGGAAACATCCATCAGAGAAGCCTTTGTAAGAAGGCAGCACTGCATGTCAGTTTTCTTCGATCTGCGGAAGGCTTACGATACCACTTGGCGGTATGGTATCCTTCGGGATTTGTACTCTGTTGGAATACGTGGTAAACTGTTGCAATGTATCACTGACTTCCTTCGGGGACGTACCTTCAAGGTCAAACTTGGCACAACACTGTCACGCCCATTTGTACAAGAAAATGGCGTCCCGCAGGGATCTGTGCTCAGTGTCACTCTGTTTATTCTTAAAATGAATTCCATTGCAAATGTCATTCCCCCTTCGGTTACATACTCGCTATATGTGGATGATGTTCAAATTTCATGCTCTTCTGCTAGCATATCGAGATGTGAAAGACAACTTCAAATCACCATCAATAATCTCGTAAAATGGGCAAATGAGAACGGCTTCAAATTCTCAGCTGAAAAAACTGTCTGTGTCCCATTTTCGAGAGTCAGAGGGATGTTCCCCGATCCCTCGCTTAGAATGAACCGTCAAGAACTTGTTGTGAAGAGCGAACACAAATTCCTTGGTGTCATCTTTGATAAAAAGCTTACATTTGTTCCCCACATCAAGGACTTGAAAACTAGATGTGTGAGGGCATTGAATCTTCTTAAGATTATCGCCCACAGATCCTGGGGTGCAGACCGTGAAACGCTGCACCGCATCTACAACTGTGTTGTCAGGGCTAAGCTTGACTATGGGTGCATAGTGTACGGGTCAGCCCGACAATCTGCTCTGAAATGCATAGATCCTGTTCACCACCACGCCTTGCGATTAATCCTGGGAGCATTCCGAACATCGCCTGTGCAAAGTCTCTATGTGCAATGCAATGAGTGGTCTCTCGAGAGACGACGGGCCTACCTTGGAATCCTCTATGCAATAAAAATTTCTAGCTACACAGAGCACGCTGCACTCTCATGTGTTACGGAGACTCGTTTTGAGCAAATGTTCTTGAACAAGCCAAGAGTAATTCGCCCATTTAGCTTGCGAACACGGCAAAATGCTGAATAGAACAGATTTACACTCGATTATTCTTCACTTTCAAAATGTAATGAAAGAATACCACCTTGGCAGCTAGTTATACCGTCAAACGTTTCCTTAACAAGGTACAACAAGAGAAACACAAACACTGTAGTTTTGAAGCAGGAGTTTGAGACTTTGAGGGAAAGCTTCGGCGACCATACTGCCTTCTATACAGATGGATCAAAGAGTGAAGCCGGTGTATCGTGCGCTATGGTAACGGAGAACGTCACAAGGGCTAGCCGCTTACAACAGAAATTTTCAATTTTCAGCGCTGAGATCATTGGCCTGATGCTTGCATTGCGCTTCATCCTTGAAAATGGAATTAAATCATCCGTAGTCTACACAGATTCACTTAGCGCTCTGTATGCTATTTGTGGACTGCAACGAACAAAAAACACTCTTGTCCAGCAAGCGCGATATCTTGCCAACACAGTTCTCAACAGGGGTTATCGCCTGACCCTTTGTTGGGTGCCCAGCCATGTAGGCATACAGGGGAATGAAAAAGCTGACCGGGCTGCTGCAGAGGCCGCGGCCTCGGGTGAGATCACCCCTACTGCCTTCCCTCATCAGGATTTGAGACCCCTGCTGAGGAGGGCGATCAATCACAAGTGGCAGGAATTTTGGACCACACAAAAGGATAACAAGTTGCACGTGATAAAACCCTATGTGAGAAGTCCCGGGTCAAGTCCATCAAACCGTTTACAAGATACATTAGCCTCCCGACTGAGAATTGGACACACGTACTTGACACATGGCTTCTTACTTCGACGTGAGGACCCTCCTATATGTGTGCAGTGTGGTGTCCAGCTGACCATTTTACACATTCTCTGTACATGTCCTTTTTTGAGGAGCAACGCAAGAAACACTTTCAACAATTTTATAAGTATTGCCTGCCTTTCCACCCGACCCTGTTAATCGGTGACGAACCAGCTGTGCCTTTCCAAAAAGTGTTGCAGTTTTTAGAAGACATTAATATTCTCAATAAGCTTTGAGGTTTTAACTTGCCCATTTTAGACTGCCACAGCTTGTTTTATTTACAAATATAGTCTTTGTTTAATTACATCAGTATATTTTTAACTCAGTTTTATGCACTCACCAGCATTTGGCGCATTATGGCCATAGTTGTCGATGCGCCATGAAAATCCTAATCATCATCATCATCAGCAGAAGTAGCACACGTGCAGCAAAAAAAAAAAAAAGATTCAGCTGAGCCACAACCCAAACAATATAGAAATATATATAAATATATATAATATTAATAATGTAATATATGTTATATAGAAAGAACACAATATATTTCCCCGCCGTTGCACAATACTTTGTGAACTTTCTCTTGAGATGCACGATCCGAATGTGGAGAAAAGCGTCAAATGAGTAGAATGGCGTTTATTTGGCTAAAACCATGCACCATACAAAGGTTCAAAGCAATAAAAAGGGCCTTATAACACATGCGAAAAGAAAACGACCGACAGGCCAGACAAACAACTATGGTGGTGAGACCTCAAACCATCTTGTTAAAATGGTTTAGGCACATGAGACTCCCTACCAGACTCCTTGCAGCCAACCAAGCTACTTGTGATCTGGAGAGGCCGAGGTCAGCACAAACTTTCCTGGTGGAGTGGCAGGTCATGCCCCTAGCGCCGAACGCCACTCCAGCGACCTTAGCGTTCATGTCCGGGAATAATGCAGCCAACGCCTGGTACTTGCTAACTTTCTCCGCATATTCTTCCTTTCAAGGTTAGCTACGGAAGAGTCCCAGGCGATGGCTGCACCCAGGATAACAATGTCATTTCCCCGCTGGAGAACAACATCTGGCTTTAGTCTGGTGCCCTTAACTGTAAACACTTTCTCCCTTGTAACGTTAATTCCAGGGTTATGATGGGTAACCAGACGGCAGAGTTGCTTTACTATAAAATTGGGGCGCTCGACCCTAGGGCCATGAATTCTCTCACAATACTGTAAGATGTGACATGCCGTCTCCTCGGCCTCTCCACTGTGCGGACAAAGACGCGCGGCAGGGTTGGCAGCGTGCTTGTTGTATAAGGACCTGGTAGGGTACAGATCGGCCCGAAGCCTAAGTCCTCGAATCTTGTCACCGTCCTTAATGAAACGGTTGTCAGAGTACAACCATCTGTTGCCTAGGGAATCGCTCTAAGAGGCGAACAAACCCTTCTTTGCATACTGATCCTTAATACTGAGGATCCACTGGTGGCGGGCATCATTAAGGAGTGATTCGACATCTCCAACCGACGTGAGTTCCTCGGGGACCTTGAGATAGTGGCATAGCTTAGCCTTGTGGTGTTGAAGATAGGCATTAAATACTGCGTCAACGAAGGGGTTCCCGAGACGCTGCAGTCTTGCAAGAGCCTTGAGCTGCACTGACTGGGCCGTCCATTGTAAAGGCAGAAGGCCCAGGCCTCCCTCTCTCGGTTGTAACCATAACAGGGCATTCGGGAAGCAGCTCGGGAGATAGCAGGTCCGCTTAATAAACATCTTGTTACCCTTGTCAGCTTTCTCGCTTAGGCGTATAACATCCAAGGTGTTCGAGAGCGTATACAGCCTTCTAGAAACCACCAATCCCTTAAAATAGCGGACCCTTTGAAAAGGCTTGAGGGATGCCCCTGCCATAATCTTGGTAGCAGCATCAGCCATGGCATCCTGATCTGTTGGTCCCCTGCTGACGTTGATACTGAGGCCTAAATATCGAATAGGCGTGCCAACATCATGCGGGTGTATCCACTGTCCCATAACCTGCTCCGATGGGATCTTATAGTCGAACGAGTCCGTCGTACTGTTCCAGGACCATCCAGAATATTGTGTCTTGCAAGGATTTAACTGCAAGCCAACTTGCTGCGAGTAGTCCTCGGTTATCCGAATTAGTCTCTGCAATCCATCGTAGGTTTCAAAGACTATCACCAGGTCGTCGGCGAACCCAATAGCAGCTATAGAGGAGTTTTCCAGGTGGAATCTCAAGCCAGACTCATTAAGAAGACGCAACCGGGGATAAAGAATAGAGTTGAAAAGGTAGGGGGACAGCGGGTCCCCCTGCTTGATCCCCCGGCGAACACATACAGGGATATCGTCCCCTTATCCATTGAACTGGAAGGTTGTCACTGCTGAAGTATATACATTTCCTCCACCAGGGATACGTAGGTTGCGGGCACGCCGCGACCATTTAGAGCAGCGAAAATGGCGTAATGACTCAGCTTATCAAACACTTTCCTGATGTCCAGGCTTGCAGCATACAGAGGGCGGTGGCTGGCTTTAGCGATCTTAGTATTAACAATTTGGAGCTCGTGCTTTTGTCGTCTTCAAAACCGCTCAGGAAGTCACCGCCGCGGGCACCGGAGCCGAGGCACGCCCACCAACGCCGGCAACTGCACCTCCATTCAGCAATGAACCTCTACTAGCAGGAACATCCGGACACACCAGACATAAAGATGATGATTGTGCTCAGACTCTGTGGCATTCACCAAAGTATCACAGGTAGTGGGTCTCCTCACAGCCACAGACTGATTGCTTTCTGGCTGTGTGGCACGCAAAAAGGCATCGCCAATGGTGCGTCTCCCCACCGCCACCGCCAAGGCTTCCGCCAACTGAGAAATATCGAGATCGGAGTCCTTATCCGCATTTGCAGCCGTACTGGGGATACAAGTCCCCGTGGTCCCCGTAGACGTAAAGGGTGCTTGGGTCGACTGCTCGCCGGACGGTTGTGGAGGCCCCACGGCACCACCCACACCGGATCAACTGGCCACCGGCCCCGCCGAGGAAGGGCCCGCCAAAGCACCCGCCACCGCAGACAGGGGCCCGCCTCTCTTCTCGGCTGTCCTTCGACATTTTGTATACTGCGATGAGAGTACCTTGCTGGACTTAGCAGTTTTAGTCTGACATATCTCGCATTTCCACATCAGAAGAGTGGAATGCTCCGTGTAGTGGGCCGCGAGGTTTGGTCTAGAAGAGGCACAATAGTGGCAAAGATGGCAGCTTAGCTCCTCGGGAGGGTAATCAACTATCCACTCCATCATGCTTAGAAGTAAGAGGTCTCACCACAGCAAACTAAAAGCTTTGAACACCCTGCAAAATTAGCGGAGGTTCTAAAAATTAAAACACAAAACCAATTTTTGCTTCTAGCAATGGCAAAGCGCCGTTGTGCGGTCCTGTTAGCCGGTTGTTGTAAACCGTTGCCCAGGGGGTGCCGCGAGGAGGCCGGACCGCACTGTGGCTCAGCTACACACACTAGAAGAACCAGTGTGCGAGAAAGAAAGAAGAAAGGTGCCCACCCCCGTACCACACGAAGTATCACAGGGGGAGCACCAGTAGAGACAGATACAGCTAAGAAAAAAGGAAGATACTAGAATAGAGAACAGAAAATAGATAGCAGCGAAATAGGAAAAAGTAGAAACCACCCCTACCAACATTCAAGAGGGACCACAGCCAGGGGAACAGACCCGACAAACCGTGGCTTTATTACCATTTTCCAACAAATTAACAAGAAAAGGGCCATTGGCAAACATACAATGGATATCGTCTTCCCCTCCGACTGATTGTCCGGTTATACAAACTTAGCTATTATTAAAAAAAAAACCAAAAAGCTGCCGACGTGACCGTCTCCAACCCCAGCTTCCACCCCGAAAGTGCCATGCCAGGTTAAGCTGCGCCAACATTGGTCCTCAAGGAGAACCCGAAATCCTGCAAAACTAAAACAAACATAATAGAAACAGCACAAATATCGAAAATACAAAAATAATTAGAGTAAGCAAGTACCTATTACTTATACTAAATACTAAGTTATTAGCAAATACAGGTTATTGACATAATTAACAGCTTGGGAGAGCAGCAAGTCCGAAAATATAACCTAGCACCCAATGGGACCTTGGCTAAGCAAGTACCCAGTAGTCCCGATAACACCCATTACTAATGCCTGACTTGCGCACATGAAAAAGATGTTAGTATTCAAGCCTATTCCCAGATGACACACCCACGACGAGGGATTCACCGTCCAAACCTTAGCGAACCCGGAGCTACTGCTGACCTGTACCGACTGCTGTAACAACATGCCACTGACATGTACAAAGGCGCCACGCGATTGAGGGGACAACTAATGTGACCACCACCAGAGGCCACAACTTTCACGTAACCACCGTGTCCGCAATTAAGCTCCAGTCTGTAAAAAAAAAGCCTACAAAACAAAACAAACATAACAGAACCACCACAAATATCGAAAATGCCGAAAAAAAATAATGAGTAAAAATTAATGAGTAAACAAGTGCCTATTACAAGTTATTAGCCAATACACGTTATAGACATCATTACCAGCTTGGGAGAGCAGCACGTCTGAAAATACAACGTCGCAAGCAATGGGACCTTGGCCAGATAGGGTACAGTAACAGTAGTAGAAAGACAGTAGTAGGTGGTAACCTCCGGTAAGGGCCACCATAGATAGTAGTACGTGGTTGCCCCCGGTACGGGCCCCCCCCCCGGGACCAAGTAATGAAACCCAACCCACCCCGTTACAAGGGAACCGCGAACTGACCGACCCTGCAAGGATACCTATAACCGGAATATTTTACCGGGCAACCGCAAGATCGAAGAAACACAGCACGATCAGCGGGGATACCCTGCCCCCCACCCACGGGCTGCCGCTTGCCCGTAACCACCCGCGGGTGAGAGGGACCCGACCTCCCGCAACCCTGACTTTCTAATGAAGTAATGAAAGACAACCCACCCCGTTGCAAGGGGAACCGCAAACTGACCGATCCAGCGATGATACCTATAAACCGACCCAATTTAGGTTAAAATGAAAAGGAGCAGAGCCGGCGATCATGAACAACCCGCATAATCATACTCCATAAGGGGCAGAGTTCAGTGCTACGATAGGGCCACCTATTCCCGAATGATACTACTATGGTGTTCACTGCTACAATACGACCACCCATTCCCGAGTGGGACTAATACCCATTCACGATACCCCACAAAAGAGTTATACACTATGCCATGAAAGACCAGACAAATCTCACGCATGGGCCTCGAAAATACAAACCTCACCTATACGCATATTGACAAACGCAGCCGATGTCAAAATGTCGAAACACAAGTCACGGCCCCGTCGCTGGCGTAATTTCACCCACCTCATTCAAGCAACCTGTCGTTTCGTATAAGTCCCCACATATCAACAAACACTATGGACCACCACCCCACAGAAGACCTGATCGGGCCTACGAGTCCAGAATCTTCACCCAACGAACCGCTCGGTTCCTAACCGTAGCCCCTCACGGAAACTCGGCGGACATTGAACTCGGTCCGTAGGGGAGGCAACTTTGACAATAGCTGTTAATGGCGAAATTCCACCTTCCTCACCCGACGAGCTGCTCGCTTCCTAACCATGCCCCCTCACGGGAACTCGGCGGCCATCGAATACGGTCCGTAGGGGAACAAATGTAGCCACCGAGACATACACCAATACCATCCCTGAAACCAGGGGCAAGCCAAGGGAGCACCACTGGTAGACCAACCCCATCCCAACAAGTGACTCAAAGAGCGGAAACACCCAAACACTCAGCCCACCAAACACCGCAAACTACAGTACGACCAACTCCAGAAAACAGCGTGTTCATGACCCACCACCAAGGGACCCGACCCCGAGAGAACCACCTGCGGTAAACGTCCAAGGGAACACATGGACAAACAACCAACTTCGGGGGCCACCCGCTAAGTCAGCACCGGACCCAGACACACCAACTCGCCGGGGGCGGGAAGGCATCTACCAAGCGCTGGCACAACGAACCCACCGGAACCGGGTTCTCAATTTGCTGGGTCCAAGCTCCCTGGTCGTCTCACAACAGGAGCCCTTGCCGCCTCCCCCAACCTAGCGACGAGCCTGCTGAGGCCGTGGCCCCGACAACGTGGCTTCCAAACTGCCCGCCTCCCAGTAGCCAAAGTCCCCGGCAGTACAGTAACGGACACCACCAACAACATCCTACTGTGCATTTGCTATTTTGACCAACTGTTTTAAAATTGAATGACAATTATCATTACGAATGTGGAAAAATAACTTACAGGGAAGAAGTGGCCCACCGACCAGGGCCGCCAAGGCCGCCCTCTGAACCGCTGTTAACAGACAGTCAAACACGTAGTGACTAACGTCACCAACCGAAGTCCCACAACCACATACTCCTGATTCTCGAAGTCCCCTTACCCTCAGATCTTCCAGAAAACCTCCGTGCCCAGTAACCAACTGTGTCAGGTGGTAGTCTGTTATAAAACCCGGCTCACTAGTAACAACCGGAATACAGTGTTTCAATCAGTGATAATAACCCTGCCAGCGACCAGACCACAACTTCATTGCCCGACTTCTAATCCAGTTTTTAAGAGTCACCTTTGACACCCCTGTCACCCAGGTAACCGGGGCCTGTCAGGCCAGGGTCTCTATTCTGTCGGCCAGCTCATTACCATCGACGCCTGTATGGGAGTAGACAAAGTAGAACATTATCCTTATGCGTCCCATAGCTTTCCTAATTATTTTCTTAAGTGCCTGCACCCGAGGGTTCCCATGCATGGGATTCGCCAAGGCCACCAGTAATGACAAACTGTCCGTGTAAACCCTTACTGGTTCACTAATTCGATGCGTGTCTAGGTAAGACACCCCAGCAAACATTGCTGCCAGCTCCGCCTAAAAAATACTGGCATGCGAGGGAAGACCCAGACGACCCTGTCCAAAAAAATCGTTATCCTTCAATATACAAAACCCCGCCCCAACATTCTGTGAAGTTTTCGAGCCGTCAGTAAACAAACTATACCCTTCGGGTACAGCATCTCTCACTCGCCGAAATGGAACAGCAATCCAAGTTAACGGATGAAGTCGCCATACATCCAAAGGATAATCTACATCTCATGTCCGAATGTTCCTATCTCCCACAGTGATGTCCACCCTAGCCTGCCAAATCCTGAAAAACATAGCCTCTTCCCAGGCCTTTAAGTCTAGCGGCAACGTATGAACTAATGCTGGCAATACCATGTTAGGCACACACGGGTACGCCCTACTCCATTTAATCAATGGGATACGCTGGATGGCTTGCAGTTTCCTAATCATCTGAGAGTTATTAGACTCACGATACCAGGCCCCTGCAGCGTAAAGTGCCACTCTTTCGATGCACCCAACATAGAGTGCCTCAAACAGAGAGAAGGAATTACGGCCACCCCCACGTACTAAGCGGACTAAATCCAAAGTTAATTGTAGGATCCTATCTCGTACCTCATTGAGGTGCTGATTAAACGTCAACCTATAATCGATGTTCACACTTAAAACCCTAATAGTGCTAGAAAACCTTACACTACATCCCAACACACGGATAGTTGGCGGCCGGCTTTAGTACTTATCACCCTTAGCCACTACAAGTCCCCTTGTTTTATCTGGATTGAGTGCCACTCCAACTGATGAACCCCAGTCCAGAAGGTGGTTCACAGCCATCTGCCCCCTCGACCCAGCTCCTGCTCGTGCCGTGTCCTCGACTATCAAGTTACTGTCATCTGCGTACAAGTACGCAGTGACCCCAGGTGGAAACTGAATGTCTTAGGCTCTATTCGCAACCACATTCCAGATAAGGGGACTCAGGGGTGACCCCTGCGGACAACCTACCACTGGACCAACGACAACAGCCCCACCAGCCGTCCGAACAGCATACCTTCTGTCTACGAGGAACCTCCCAATCGTAGATACCAAGTTACTTGGACATCCCCAATTAATCAGCTCTCTCATTACCGCCGACGGCGTGACATTGGTAAAAGCATTGGCTATGTCAAAAGTAAGTAATACTGCACAATTGTCCCTCTCCCTAGATCATCGTAACCGTTCAATTACGTGAGCCAGCGCCAATGTACAAGATTTGCCGTGTAAAAAGCCATATTGCCCCTCCCGAAAAAAATTACTAGTCGGCAAAAACCAATCCAGCCGTCGGAAAAGTAGCTTTTCATAAATCTTCCCCATCGCAGAAGGCACACTGATCGGTCTGAAGTCCACAGGGTCCACCGGCATTTTACCCCTTTTAGGGATCAGTACCACCCTACCCATTCTCCAAACGCGTGGGAAGCCTCCCAACCGGTAACATTGGCTATACAGCCACCTCAAAAATCCCGCATGAGAGCTCTGCAGGGCACTGATAATATCGATGTTGATATGGTTCATACCGATCGCGGCCTTTCTATTGAGACTGCCAATAGCCACTGAGACCTCTCTTTCAGAGAAACCACCCTCTATGCACCCTTCGTCGTAGGCGTCAATTACGTCCTCACTCAACCCTCTATGCGGTACAAACAGGGTTTCTAGAATAGTCCTCACTGACTCCTCATAATTAACCGTTTGAGTATCATCTGCTTTCCTTATTGGTGGAATAACAACGTTGTGCTTCTTTTTCCCACAGACCATTCTGTATGGTTCTCCGAAGCTATTTCTCTTTCCAATTGAGGATACTACCTCATTCCAGTACGCCTCCTTTGCGTCAATGATTTTGCGTTTGTACTCCTTAAAGAGACCAAAATACACATTCTTGTACACCAAACGCACATCATTTCTAGCACGTTGGTATCGACGCCTGGCAGCCTTAACTCTATTCCTGAAAGTCGTCAAGTGTGTATGGAGTCGTCAAGTGTGTATGGGGTGGTACCGTGGTCCACCACGGTACCACCCTATGTGATTGCCTAATCCTCTGCAGCTCCCTGAGACGGTACCCAGTAAACCATATATATCTCAGAAACGTCCACACGATATCCCACTTGGGATTTTGGGAGATCCCAGGGACTAGGCTGAATAGCCCGTTGACGTTTCTGGGACAGACAGAGGACCCGTATTTCTTCCACATTTGCTGATCCAGGGAAGGTTCCAGGAATGTCTCTCAGGGATATTTGGACATATAGAGGACATATACAGGACGTATTATTATTGTATTTTGTAGCTTTTTTTGCTATTTTTACTTATTCTACGGAAAATACTACTCTGCAACAGAGAACATCGTACCAATGAACTCTCGTTTATTGAACACAAACCAAGTACAGTGATGTTACATGCACTGTAAGAAATGCTCTTTCTAATAGTACAAAATATGATATTACAACATAAATAAACTAATTATTAACAATATAGGGTGACACGGATAAGACGCATAATAAGACAATAATGGTCATAATAATAGTAATAACGTGATTGCTACGCCACTTCGCAACCGTCATCCCTGAAAGATATCCAATAACATAGTTAATTCCATCTATTGGGATAGCAGCTCAAACACTGCCATAAATAGGCGTAAAGAACAGACACTCTGCAAAAAGTGGGAACAAATGCAAGACAGTGACTTACCGCAGTTTCTCTAGCAGTATAGATGGTTACATGCGGAAGCAGCCTAATCACTGGCAGACCCAAGCGACGTCTTCCGGTTTATGCCTGGCTCTTCAGTGTTGTAGAGACACCAGTAACTTTACACATGTGTGAGGCTATCCATGGTTGTGTGTGGATACTGTAAAACAGTCATGTTTTATTAGTCATATCGCGTCCATGTGACATTTAAGAAAGATAAGTGGTCATGCAAAAAACAAAGAACTTTGAAAAAGAGTGCAGTCAAACGTGAAAACATAACTGCTATCCTTTATATGAAAGACAACTGTAGCTGAGCCAAGCTTATCTACTAGCAGGCTGCGCATAGTTAATAGAATTTGCTTCACCATTGCTTTCATCATCCTCAATCAAATCCTGAATCAAAGAGATGTGAAGAATTGGACTTGCACTTTGTACCTGTACACACACAATCTCACACAGTTCCGCCGTTCGCATGAGTTCGTCAGTGATACGCACCAGACTCCGCAGGTAAAGCAAATTACAGCTGTTTACTCAGATACAAAGCTGTCATTGCTCCACACCTCTACCACATGTGATTGTTGAAAAAACAACAACGCACAAATCTTAAGTGAGGCAAAAGGACCCAGTAAACCACCGATGTCCCAAGGACGTCTACATGATGTTACCCTCAGGACGATGAAGACATCCTGAGGACATCCTGAAACATAATTTTGACATACTTGGGACGTACTCAGAACTGCCAAAATAACATCCGCGCACGTCCCAAGGAAGTCCATAGTACGTCAATGACGACCTTTTACGGACCTCTAGTGGACCTTTTTCCCGTGCCTTAGCCAGGCTTACTGACGTTCTCTGAACATTACACCAACACCGCACAGCAGTGCGTATCAGTGGCACAAACAAGCAACATTAGATCAAACACTTTATTTCGTATGAAACTGAGCGTCATAGCATCGTATTACCTCACCAGGTATTATATCACAGCGTAACATGACCAGCATTTTTTTCGCATTGTTATTGAGAACTTACAGGTCTTTGAAAACATGATGTCCATGAACACACACAGCATCGGTCCACAAGGGGAAAAACTTAAAGGTATACGCCCGCAGTGTCCGAAGTGCGACGCTGAAACATATGTTGAAGCACTGGCATAACCGACGACCATGCTGCACTGTGTTTCGTACAACTGGAGATTTGCGATGTGTCCAGCTTGCCTTTCGTGCGCAGAAATTAACGCTATCCATCTTCGGCTATATTCACTTTTCGCCACGGACTCCCTTCCCTGCCGCGTCATGTGAGCTTAACCTGCAAGAAATGTAATTTCAAAAACACTGCTGCAGCAAAATGTCACTGTGAAGTACGCATCGACGTATACGCATACCTTTAGACACAGCGCCTATGGTTGCAGTCTGCAGTAGCCTAGCATTCTCCCTATCAACAGCCATATTGCCTGCGAAGACGGGAAACGCATGGATAACCACGTAGTAGGAACGTGAATGCCTCGCGCATTCACTACGTACCTTCAAAACGGGTAAAATCTTGAAAATGACGCGGGCGACGCCACTTGGAGATCAATAATTCACATTCATCCGCTACGACGTTTCCACACATCTGTAAAAGAGTCAACAAGGTGCGACACATTGTACTTCCCTGCAAATTCTTTATTAAAATCACTCAGCATTTTTTACATACAGTGGCACAGCCGTAAAGCCGTGGAGCACATGACGAAGTTGCACGGGTGAAGCGTATGCCCAATCTGTTTCGCAGTAAACACAAGTCACTGAAGAGCTCTGAAACGCACTTTAGCGTAACTTACCTGATGTCTTTCAACATTTCTGTGACCTTCCCACGTCGTGGGTGTGCTGTCCCAACCGCGTTGTTCACCGCAATGAATACGTCGAAAGTGTCTGAAATTCATAGATTAGACATTAGTAACGGGGCCACTGACGATGTTGCATCTTCACCTTGAAAAGTACTGGTAGGGTCACGAGTACACTTAGCTGAAAGATAAAGCATAGGGTAATAGGAATCAAAAGGGTAATAATCACACTGCTAGCATAAAGTAATAGAACCCACACGCTAGGAATGATACCAAACAAAAGTTGCACGAATCGTACGAACATAGAACTAACCTTTAATATAAGAAATCGCAAGGCTTCTGGACCTATCTTCCAGGGTGCACGCATAAAAGCACCCCCAGGCAACACTAGTAGGGCATAAAAACACATTCAGAACAGTCCAGGGCACCAGAGCAACGACGGAACGCGAGACAACGGGAGCCATAAAAAGGCGTGCGAACGCAACGAAGCTTGCAAGCGAAATGGACGCCGCCCGCAGCGCAGAAACGGCAGGAAGGCCACCTGCCCGCCAGTCCATGCCCCAGCGCCCAGGCGCTCCTCGGAATGTAGCAAGGGACGGAAAGTCGCGCGAAGACGGGACCAACGCTATCGGAAAGAGGACGTTTTCCTCTTCAAAAACACATCTCAATCACCTTCCTACGCCAGCAAGAACCCGATATCGAAAAAAATGCCCCAGGCCCATGTATCAGAGAACCGCCGTTGCCACGGTGTTCTAACTCGAGAACCGAGAGGGATAGAAAGATGCGGCAAGTTTCTACGCGTTTCCCATGTCGAGTGCGTGTGCCCATTAAAAGGAAGTCGGATCCGCCGTGGGCTTCAAGCCTGAAGACAGGGACAAAAATCGGTGAACGGTGGTCGGTGTCAGGAATTTCGAGAATGACGTCTTAACCACTGGAAATCGATGGCTGGTCTCAATTGGAAAGTTGTAGAGCAGGGAACAGAGCACGCGCACACAAAATTTCGACTAAATCGGACATCGGGTAATCGACTTACGACACCGAAAAGTGGGAAGCGTTTCAGGGTGGCTCTAGCCAGCCTCGCAGCTCGTCATGCTCTTAAGCCGATATCGGGAGAACGGAACATCGCGCGCCTGCGGGACAAACGCTGTTGGAAAGAGCACATTGAGACCTTCATAACGAAGGAAAAACATGACCATGTGGCAGCAACGGGAAGGCTTTTTTTGGGGGGGGGAGGGGGGGCGGGGAAGCCGCTGGTCCCATGTATTGGGAGGAGTCTGAACGCGGAATCCTCTAACTCGAGAACTGCTAAATTTAGAGAGACGCGGTGAATTTTATCACGTGCTCCGCGTCGAGAACAGTGGGTTCTCCAAGTATGAACCCTGTCCGAGGTGAACTTCATTCCAACAAGGGCACTGAAGTTCGGAAAAACGAATTTTACTAACGCGTCTCCGCCTACGAGTTCGAAACCACTACAGATCAGTTCCTGTGTGATTTGCGCGATCACACAGCTAATCCAGGCCCGTTCGGACCTGAATTTTGGTCTCGATCCAACAGTCCAGGCTGGATTTACAAGACTTTGAAGGTGTCAGAAGCACCGACGGTTGCCTAGAATTTTCAAATATCTGGACAACCGCCAGGATTTCTCACAAGCCGCAAGGTGCACGCGTAGGGGGATGGAAGGGAAATTCGTCACAAGATACAGCATCCCGATATCGCCGCTGCAGGCCAAGATATTAGACACGGGAACCCATCGCGAAACACCGCGATGTCACTCTGATGGGGTTAAACCATCACTGAATGGCTAAAAGACGCCGCGGTATCAACCGCCACCTCAAGTGGCATGTGCAGTGCTCAGTTGGAATCTCTATGCATATCTGATCTATTCTGACCGATGATATCACTACGGTGCCGTAGGGGACCTGGGCACATTCTTCTTATTTGTCCATGCTACCAACCTTCCCGAACCGCGCTCTCTCAGATCCTTAGTCAGTTGGAATTTCACCCTTTCTATCTCTATGAACATTGCTTGGCCCCTGGTGAAATCCAGCCCATGAACACTCTGTGATGAGAGCTTTTTTGGTCTTTTTAGACACGTCAGGACTTCGATCCTTATGGTGAAGGGGCACATTTCATCGCATTTTATGCCAGTGGGCTCGGGTATCCACACTAGCGACGAAACTCCTCATTATTAACCTTAGAAATAAAGTTGTTGTTTCATTGATACTCTAGGCCAATTCCTTCAATTGGTTTTGCATTCGTTGAACTGGTGCAGTGTGTACAAAACATGTTGGATTACATTAAATCAAGTGGAAATCAGCGTTTAGCATTTATATCCATTAAGCCAATTAATTGAATTGCTTCTTTATTCCGTGGGTACGGTCTTCGCCACACAACATAGTGGAACATGATGTCGCGAAGGTATAGCTTCTCTTCAAAAACCCTGATTCTGTCAGTGAGGAACTTGTACCTGACGGCTACATAATGAACGAATTGACTGTCTGATTTGTCTTTGGATCTCGTTGGAATTGTGGCGACAATTCAATGATGTTATGTCTTCTCGTTCCGGCAGGGAAGCACATCTGGAGATGTAGTTGTGTGTGTTCCGTTCTATATTGCAAGAGATATCGAGGTCTTCTCGGCCTTCCCAACTACCTTTATTAGCACTACAGTAAAAGGAAACAGAAGCTAGATACTGTGGTACATATGCTAAGCTCGGACCATGTCGGGAGTTTCTTTGTAAATTCAGATGAATAATTTTTGTGTGTTGCCACTTCGGTAACACGGATAAAAATTAGTGTCACTGTTTTAGTTTCTTGCTGCACGCTGTTGAACGTTATCATAAGGATACAAAAATATAATGAGCATCGAAAGTATGTTTGTATCTACTTCTAAATCAACATCCGATCGGGACGCCATTTCGAAGTCCCAGCGATATCATTAAAATACATCCTGGCTAGACAACGCTAGGACGTTTCGAATGACGTCTTATTTACATCATTGGGACATTTTTCGCGGATCAGGACTTCGGGATCTTTTCAGGACGTCCATGGGACATCGGTGGTTTACTGGGGAAGAACGAACTCACCTTAACTGCAAAGCCGGAGAACTAAGCAACGCTAGCTCTCGCACAACACGGCAATCATTGTTATGCACAATATAGTTGTTCGACGTACTGGCCAGTACTGCCTCGATGCTCCCGAGATTCCAGTACAAAATACGCATGATGCTGAGGTTCCAAAGATCCTTTCGTGTAACATGTCATATCCTACTGAACCGCTACAACGACGCGGCTCGCCTGTTTGAATCGGCGGTTGGAGAATGTCGATGGCGATGAGGCAGATGTCGTTACGCTTCGGCTCGCGCTTGTTGGGAACTTCATTCTTGTTATATCCCTCAACATACGTGACCGATCATTATAATTCCCATGGAAAAGGTAAAATATGTTTTTTTATCTCTCTCTTTTGTTTATTGACTATGGTGCGATACGTGATGAGTCGTTACAAATATGATTAGAAAAGGTATGAATATGAGGGTATAAAATTAATATTATTATTATGAGGAAAGAGTGAGATAAGTACCACATCAAACAGGCCTTCCTGTACATGCGAACGGCACATGAACAAATTGGGTGCGCAGTATGTTGAGTAAAGACGCAACGACTTTTCCGTTCGTGATAAAAGTTGACAATATGTTGAAGGTACAATGTAGAACCGACGCAAATATTTGCTGCGTAAATCGTTAGTTGAGTGGCTCTGGGAAAATCAACGTTGTTCTTTATGTTCACAATCCACCATTGACCAGGTACAGTTGAAATAGCGTTGATTCAGCACTATCTATCTACATACAACATTGCTCAACATTAGTCAACATTAGTCAACGTGCATTCTACGTTACACCAACAGTCGGTGTTGACTAGCAGCTTATTCTGTGAAAGCTTTTTTATTTGTTCTGTTGTACATGTCTGAAGTGAGAAGTGATTTATTTAAGGATAGTTTATAACCTTTTTATGCAAAAAATGAAATTGCCATGTCTGAGAATGCTGGAAATGGCTGTTATCGACACACTAAATCCTTGTAAGGTAAAGAAATGTCATTGTTGTGATATTCGTAGTATATCCACAGAATATTCACTGGGGATATTTGTGACGTCTCATGGTGGATATACAGCGGACGTTGTGAGGATACGCGTGACATCTGTGATGTGTGAGACCAATTTGGGAGGTCTGTGGGATATTGATGGTTTGCTGCGTAACCTTCGATTCTAGCTTGAGTAATGGCAGCCACCTGTTCTAATTCCTCCCTATCACGTAACTGTCTCTTGCAAACCAGTGTAAACCATTCATCCCTGCGGATAGATTCTTTAACTCTATAAAGTTCTTTTCTGGTTAATCTAATTATCCTTTCATCATCCTGGTGAAAACAAACAAATGTGATAAATCTGTGATCTGAACACGATGGCTCCTCATGTACCGTCCAATCTCGAAAAGCCAAAGAAAACCTATCCTGTAACCAGTGAGACGTCAATCCAGGATTCACCGTTGGTAGTACTGAATGTGGCCAATGGTCCCGGTTCTCCCAAAACAGCTAAATTTTGTCCCAAGATGAAGTCTACCAATTCATTCCCCCGACTATCATTTATAGTCCCTCCCCAAATGACATTTTTGGCATTGAAGTCCCCAACTATTACAACAGGAAACTGCTTATTCTGCGTTTTAATCCCAGCTATGACGTTTAAACCCTGCCTAAGCCCAAACTGGGGCTGACGTAAATGTTAAACACCACCACCCTGAATCTCGACAAGGATGTAGCGCAGCCGTGACCCCGCCCATTTCGGTTCATTGATAATCTAACTGCAACAACATCCCTCTCCATCATCACCGGGAACATGTCACACTCAATGTCACCAATGACGGTGGCCACTTTCGCCTCAGCAGCACTACAGAATACATTAGCCCTATCAAAGTCACCATAGACCTGCCCTCTGACCAGATATGGTTCTTGAATACAAATAATATTAACCCACTCACGAGACCCGAACGCAATGGCCGCGTCCGTCGCAACCCTACCCCTACCCACATTAATTTGTAAAAATTTTAGTTTAATAGTAAATTACAATTTAAAATAAAAGAGACAAAGTTAGCTATGCCAAATTCTATGCTTCATCCGTTCCCTCTCGTAGTTGTAAATAGGGCAATCAGGGGTGTTGAACTGGTGGTGCACATCAAGTCGCTGAAATGCATATTGAAAACAACAGGAATTTAGTGGGTTCCAATGAGAAATCATTGTAAATGTCAATTTGAACGAAGTGGAACCGCGCTCAGTCGCACCCATTGGAGGCCAACCTAGCTTCCCACTGGCCAAATGTACAGCAGCAAGGATTTGCCCACTAAAGTCACATTGGAAGTCTCGTTACCGATGCACTTTTTGAATGTGCAATGACTACCCTGTTGCATCAGAAAGCATGTTTTCGCTGTACAAATGAATCACAGAAAATACCATTCCTGCTTGAACATTTATTCTTACATATATAAAAATACAGTAGATGTGAAAATATTGCAACCCAGTAAACCACGAACGTCTAACAGACATCTAGAACCGTGGATATTTTGGATATCTAGTAGACATCCGGCTATGTCCAGCTAATGTGGAATGGATGTACTATGGATCGTCGGAAGCTCATCCATAACTTTATAGATGGATATCTTCTGGATGTAAGAGCTGGACATTTGCACATCTTGTGGAGGTGCTTGTGAGGCATTGCTACGTCTAATATACGTCCTGTCGATGTTCCTACCGGATTAACATACGACAATATATATAGACCAGATTGCAAATCTACTTTTTCAGCTATTTTGTGTGCATGAACAGCGCAAATGCCGTAGCCGCGGCCGTACCCCACCCAACACGGCTTGGGCATTTCTCAGTAGCCTCTATTGGCGTACTGGATGAAACATATACTAAAATACGAGTAGTTGCGGGATGTTTGTTAAGTGTAGTGGGGCCAAAAACGTTTGTAACGGTGACGAGGATGTGTTTCTGCAATTAATTCGTACGTCTGCAATGAGACAAACTGCCCGTTAACATTCCTGATATTCCTTGCTAACAAATATTGTGTTTGTAATTGAGGCTATTGTCTATGATGAGGTTACCTAGTGAGTGGAGCTGTCCAACTGATGGGTTTTCTGTGTTGGTGGAAGAGTGCTACGTAGATACTTTGCAGAGAGCAGGACGCGAACAAGTGGAAAAACTTGCTTTTACTTGTTCTCCAATTTCTGACGTTCTCGCAAGATAGATTCGCTTTCTTCTAGCGCTATACGTAAAAATTACTATTGAATTGATAGTCGAAACAACGTTTCGTAAACGTACGTGTATATTATCGCATGTTAATCCGGTAGGAACATCGACTGGACGTACATTAGACGTTGCAATGCCTCACAAGCACGTCCACCGGATGTGACAAATGTCCAGCTGTTACATCCAGAGGATATCCATTTATACAGTTATGGATGAGCTTCCGACGGTCCATAGCACATCCATTCCACGTTAGCTGGACATATCCGGATGTCTACTAGACATCCCGATTGTCTTAGATGTTTGGATCTTTCTGGTATGTCTAATAGACGTTTGTGGTTTACTGGGAAGTGGCAGATACAAAGGTAAAAGTTATTTGTGATGTTTTTTATCAGAGCGAATATTCACCAAGCGGTTGAAAATCGCTAGCAAGACATAGTAAACACCAAGAATAGAAACCTTATGAGCACTTACATGTTGTGAAAGCATTCTGTCCATCATCAACACACACGACATAAATCCACAATGAGTAAGTTCATAGATATGTATCCATATGTCCAAACAGTGCCGACAAAAAAAAAAGACATAATGCTCTTCTGTTCTTCGTAGATTTCTTATCCTCTCCAGCTTGACTTTCTTGGGTGAAAATTAAGGCCATCCAGCTTCGTTGAGATTCCGTTTTGACAAACTGCTGACAAATGCTCACGCCCCTATGCCAGCCGCGTCATACGACAGTGACCTTCAAGTAATAACATTTCGAAAGATAAAGCAAAAATGTGCTCGAACAGCAGCATGTCCACGTAAGTGAGCATCCAAATATATTACATACCGATGCACACAGCGCAGGCGGCAACACATTGACTGCATTATACTCCAATCAACGGCCGTAGTGCCTGCGACCAGAGGTAAAAACATGCAAAGTGGCGTTGAAAAAACGGGAATGCTTGACAAATTGACTACTGACCTTAGACACGGATAAAATCCTCGAAATCAAGCACGAATGACGCTGAATGCTTGTGACCGACCGCACACGTCCTAACTCTCCAACATTTTGTGAGAGACTGATTAATTCGTTGACCGTTGAAGGAAAACGCGTCCACATACATCCACTGAATCTTGTACGGAATGCATTAAAAATAGCTTACAGTAAAAGGTGTCATACCAAGGTACCACGGCACATGTAGTTCTGAGCATAATATGTTGATAAACATTTGAAATAACACGAACTATTTTCAGCTCACACGAGACACTATACCGGGTGTTTCAGTTAAATCCCCGGGCTAAATGATTCGCGAATGGGTGCACCAATCCACGAGCTTTCTTTTTTACAGGTATCTGTCCGATAACACCTACAAGCTGCACGCCGTGTGAATGAGTGGGAGGCGCTCATTATTAAAATAAAAATGCAAATGAGTTTTGAAAAAAAGTGTAACTCCTAAAGCAGGGCGCAGTCGGCATTAAAATGGATACTACCCCTTTTGGGACCTTCAGTGGACACCTTTTAGAGAAAAATATGCAACCGAAGTGGGTCATTTGTTGCAGTAATTAATTGGTTTCGGTTTACATATTTTTGTCGCGGCTTGTCGCGGCGAAGCGCAAAAGGACGCTCTTTCACTTCCTTATGCATCAATGAATTACGTCCTTACACAACGAATTACACCAATGAAATACGCCCTTTTGCGCTTCGCTGCGACCAGCCGCCACAAAAATACATAAACCGAAACCAATTAATTACTGCAACAAATGACCCGCTTCGGTGGCAGATTTTTCTCTAAAAGGTGTCCACTGCAGGTCCCAAAAGGGGTAGTACCCATTTTGATGCCGACAGCGCCCTGCTTTAGAAGTTACGCTTTTTTACGAAACTCATTTGCATTTTTATTTTAAAAATGAGCGCCTCCCACTCATTGACACGGTGTGCAGCTTGTAGGTGGTATCGGACAGATACTTGTAAAAAAGAAAGCTCGTGGATTGCTTCACCCGTTCTCGAATTGTTTAGCCCGGGGATTTAACTGAAACACCCTGTATGGTGCGGCAGGGAAATGTATTACGACGCGCCTTCTTGGCGACATCGCGGCCGACGGTCCGTTCGCCTCCTCAGTCGATTTGTTCAGAATAAATTTTAATTTCAAATTTTTATTCAAATTCCACTTGTAATATTTTGATGCCGTTCGTGACCGGGAATTTCATTTGTTTGAATTGGTTCGAATTAGTTGAACACGAATGTACAGCGTTCTTCCGTTGTTCACCATTCCGTTTGTCACCGTTGGTCACCATTACGCTCGTTCCATTAGCAACTGACTTCTCCTTATTGTAGTGGCGGTAACGCAACATTTTGGATCCCATTAAATCAATTGGAAATCAACATTCCTCATTGACGTCCACTAAACCAATTCGTTGAATTTGTTCCTTGCTTCGTTGATGTCATCTTCGCCACACAACACGGTGAAGCCGGGTTTCGCGAAGGTAGCTTCCCTGCTTAACTTCCAATTCAGTCAATGAGAAAGAGTCAGCTTTCACACGTTGAACAAATAGTCAGTCTGATTTCTCATTGAATCTCATTAAAATTTCGTGAAGAAATGAATGAGATCGTGCCTACTATTTCCAGCAGGGATAAAGCAGCGAGACCACCCTGTGTATAACTCCCTCACCGAGCACAAGGCATTCGCAACATCACAAATGGCCTCAACAACAAAAGTGTTCCCACTGTGTGTCGATTTTTTTTTTTTAAGTTGTATGAAGCCTTTGTGTTCAGGAGGCTCATGCGGGGGACTTCTCTGGACTGTTGGGGTGAGGTTTACACCTGTGTCATGGGATATCATGAATGAGTATTGGTAACGCTCGGGAATAGGTTGTCGTCTATAATAGTGAACATTGTGGTAGTAACCGGTTGGAATAGGTGGTCCTATTGAGGCAGGGAGCTCTACGCCTGTGGGGGGGGGGATTATGCGGGTTGTTGATGGTCAGTGGCTCTGTCTCTTTTGTTACAACGTGAGTTAAGATTGGGGGTTCGGGCAATATAGTCGGCGTTGCGGACGGTTCGGTCTCCCTCACCCGCGGGTGGTTACGCGTAACCTGCAGCCCATGGGTGGGGGGGGGGGGGCGGGACGTCCCCGCTGGTCGTGCTGTGTCCTCTTCAATGGTGTAGTTATACGGTGAGATGTGGTGGCCACATGTATCCTCGGTCGCTGTGTCCTTTTCGGTGGTGTAGTTACACGGTAATATATGGTGATTACATGTATCCTCGGTCGTTCAGACAGTTCCCGGATTTCTGTCACGCAGTGGGGTTTGTTAACTACTCGGTCCCGGGGGTGATGCCCTCAACGGGGGCCGTTATATACTACTGCCACTACACTGGACTATGCTATTGTGCCTTTTGTCGGGGGGGGGGGGGGTCGGGTCTCCCCTTCTGGTGGTTGCGCGTGAGCTGTGGTGGTGGGGTGTGCGTGAGGCCGCCCACAGTTAATCCTTTTTTTTGTTTACTTTGCTCTACCTTGCTGCTACTTAGCCTAAAATTTTCATTGTTGATACCTATATAAGCATAATAAGCATTACATTGCTTATTAATTTTTACTATCCGGTACTTGTGCCGTTTCTGTCGCATTTGCTTACTTTTTCAGGACTTCCTGGATCCCTTTGAGGACTGGTGTTCATTCGACGTTATGTGACACGGCACCTGCTGGGTGGAGGCTGGGGCCGGAGGCGGTCATGCTCAAGTTCTAACAAAGTTTATATAACCGGACGATAGCCGGAGGAGAAGAATATCCAACACTTGTTTGCTTATGGCACTGCCATGTTTACTATTTGAAAAATGGAAATTAAAGCCGTTGTTTGCCTGGTCTTTTCCCCTGGTTGTGGTCCCGCTGGAATGTTGGTGGGGGTGATTCCTATCTTTTTCCTATTTCGATGCTATCTATTTTCTGTCCTGTATTCTAGTATTTTTTTTTTCTCTTAGCTTTCTCTGTCTCTAACGGCGCTCCCCCCTGTGATACTTCGTGTGGTACGGGGGTGGGCACCTTTCTTTCTTTCTTTCTTCTTGTGCACTGGAGATGTGTGTCGAGTATTCGTCAAGTATTTTAAAGTCATCTGCCCTAATGTTTATCCCGTTTTTAAGAATCACCGACAGCAACTGGTCCGCAGTAATCCGTCTTTCAACGTTACATATCTTAACTCGGGAGTTTATACTCCTTGGGAATGATGCTCGCTGTCGGCCCGCCAGACGCTCGTCTCTATTTACTAGCTCCGTTACGGAATCTCGACCTAACGATTACGCCCCCGTTTCTCATCGCAGTTAAGGTTGCATCAGGTATCCCGATCTCCTCTGGGCTATATTTCTCTCGCAACACTGTCTTGATGTCCTCGGGTCTATGCTTACCGTTACTATGCACAAAAAGTACAAATGGTACTGGGGATTCCCCAACAGACTCCCGAGCCAGCTGCTCCCCTACTTCCTTAGTCACCTGTGCAAAGGTTTTGCCCGTGGCGACGTGACTCTCGAGCTCGACAATTTTTTCTTTCATATCTTCAACCCTCCGTGTGGCCGCCGTAAGCTTCTCCCGAAGGATTGCCAAATCACATTCCTGTTCCAAATTTGTTTTACGAAGGTCATCAATCAGCTCCAGCCACTCGTGGAAGAGTCTCGCCGGGAGCACCCTAGCACCCTCGTGAGCTGCAGCCTTATCTATCAGGGCTTTCACCTCGACCCTTAGCTCAGCCTGAACCTCTTCGCCCTTCTTGTTGACCTCGCACAGTAACGACAGCTGAGAGGAGGCCTCCCGATGCATCAATTCGAACTGTCTGACCATTTCCTCGTATTTCAAAAATATAGCCGTAAGGGCATTTCTCTTAGGTACTGTTAACGAATGTATATGGCCAATATACCTGATCTAAGTTCCCTTAGTCGATGCTCGAGAGGCCACTCTCCCCATTCGTCACTCTTAACTAGGATGGTAATGTCTGTTCCCTCCCGCAGATCAGTAGTGGACCCCGATTTTCTCGTGCCATCTTCCTCTCCCTTCGTTATGGCCTGGGTAGTCCCACCCGAATTTGTCTCTACAGGCCTAACCTGTTGTTCCACAGGTGAACCAGAGTTCTCAACTTCCTTTACCACAACCTGATAAGTCTCACTACCGCCTTGTGCCTCAGCACTACGGGACCTCTCCCTGCCAGGCGGGCTTCTAAGGATCCTACTATTCCGAGCAAAAGGGTCCGGGGCTGCACTCATCCTAACCTTACCCCCAATAAAGAAAAAATAGTGTCACGGCCGGGGACCGAACACGGGACAGCGCGGAATTAGACTATCCAGCAGGCTGGCACGGGTGCATGCCTTTTTGCTCAAATCATGAATTTCACTGCGGAAAACCCCAAAAGCATTAACTCCAGGCACAAAAGGTGCTTCCAGTAACCAAAACCAGCTCTCAGTCCACCTCAAGAGGCCCTAATTTCACCACGGCGACTACAACCCCTCACGCATCCCGGGTCCGCCCACACATGTAAACAAAGGAATTTTTTTCAAAATACACCCCCCAGGCTGAAACTACATCTATTATGCGTTCTAGATAACCTAATTAATGTTCTCCTTCAATTTGGCAACTCCAAAAGGCCCCGGGAACTTAAACGGACTCACGGTTCTCCTGCGGCGGTAGCCCTAACCTTCACTTGTTATTGGTCTTAAATTCCATGAAAACTCTTGGAAAACCTGGCGAAATTCTTCCAATTATTCGCCCCAGGAGGTCCGTGAGCCGTCCAAAATCCCTCGCACGCCTGTTGAACAAAAATGTGACAATTAATCTATCCCTAAAGAGTGGAGGCAGGAGCCCAGACAGACACGTCCGCTCACTTCGCCACCGGCTGGCGAAGTGGTACACTAGAAGAACCAATGTAGGTACACCAGAACTCTTCGAGGACACTTCGCTCGCCTGAACACAACAAAAGAAACTGAGCCACTCCCCCCAGAGAGCAGAAAGAACAGAATATATTCCCCCGCCGTTACACCATACTTTGTGAATTTTCTCTTGAGATGCACGACCCGAATGTGGAGAAAAGCGTCGAATATCGTTTTTTTTGGTTAAAGCAACTACTTTCCCGGAAAACCAGGTTAAAAAGGAGGCATGGTTGCCTCTTGACGCCACGCCATGCGTTAGTAAGGAAAGCGGCGGCCAGAAGCCAAAGTTGGCCAGGTTCGTCAACAAAAGGAGTAAAACTGACAAAAAGCGCCAAAACCGCCCAAAGAAAATCCCCGCACGGGACACAAGGGGGAGCAAAGCGTAAAGTAGGTAAACACCATGCGCTTTCCACTGTCCGAGGAGATCACAAAAGATCCCACAACCGGGGACACAGAACAGATGCCACACCATGACAAGGCAGAAGACCATCCTGTTATAACTTACACGAAACGAACGAATCTGCTCAAACAAATGAGGCTCCCAACGAATGCCCTCGACGCTAGCCATGAGATGTCAGAAGTCGTAAACCCCAGACTACGACACACCCTCCTGGCGGTAGCGCAGGTCAAACCCCGAACCCGGAAGGACATCCCCACTACAAGCACGGAGTTGCCGGGGAAGCACTGCCTGAGTGTATCATATTGAGCAACCTTCTCTGTACACATGCTCTCAAGGGTGCTGGCAGTGCTATCCCACGCCACAGCAATATCCAGGACGACAACATTGTCGCCTTCCTCAATGACAATGTCCGGCTTGTAGCGGGCTCCTTGTACATTAAAAATCCTTTCTTGGGTAACCGTTGACCCGCGGTTATACTGCGTCAGACGCTCAATCCTGGGGCCATGCGATATTTCTCGATCGCCTGCTTTCGAGCTTATCTCAGTGTCAACTTCAGGTCGCCTCTATCGGATTTTCCCATGGGAATGCCCACGTATTGGGCTAGCTTTTCTTGGTTGTCTTTAAGGGGCTCAGAGAGTAGAGCATCCTCGAAAGGGAGCCCTAATCCGGCTAGACTTGCACAGGCTTTACCTTGGTGCATTTGCGGCAAAAAAACCTAATCAATCAATTAATCTTTAGCTTGGTAGGTCGCCGCTGTCCATTCTAGGGGTAGCATGCCTAGCCCACCTTTCCTTGCTGGCATGTGCACATGGGAGTTTGGGAATGAAGATGGAAGGTGGAGCACATTCTTGGTAATGGTTCTCCTGATCTTGTCACGTCGGGCTGCCTCTGATCTCACATTGACGGTGCTAGAGGGCATATAGAGATATCTCGTAGATACCAAGGTGTTAATAAAGCTGACCTTCTGGAACGACTTCAAGGCCGCCCTTTTGATCACTGCCAAGACCTTCTCAGCCATTCCATCGTTAGCCATGGGGGGCTTATTCAGGTATATCTGCAGCCCGAGGTACTTCACTGGGGCCTCCTTAGGTAAGGATGGGATGGAGCATCCATCAATTCTCAATGGGGGAGTGTATAGTCAAACCACTTCCTCACGCCATTGTATCTCCATCCAAAATACTGCGTCTTGCGGGGGTTTACAGTCAAAGCAGGGCTCTTGAGATAATCAGTTGTCGCGTTTGTCAGAGCTCTGAGCCCTTCGTAGCTCTCAGACATAAGCAAGAGGTCGTCAGCAAATGCTATAGCCGCCGCATTCTGGCCTCCCACGGACACAACCAATTCAGACTTATAGGCCTTCTGCAACAATGGGTACAATACCGTATTGAACAGAAATGGGGATAGCGGGTCGCCTTGTTTGATGCCTTGATTCACAGACACTCTCTGGCCGTCCGACTTTCCGTTTAAGAAGAAGGCAGTTGTACAGTCACTACACAGGTTCCGGAGCAACTGTATGTAGAAGTCCGGGAACCCCCTCCCCTTGATAGCCCCGTATATGGCTTCGTGACTCACAGTGTCAAAGGCTTCCTTGACATTAAAGGCTAGCCGCATACAGACTTTTTTTCTTGGTCTTTTGTTACTTCGTCGCTCCCTGGATGACCAGCAAGGTCGAGCTTGTACTGCGGTCACTCTCAAAACTGCCTTTGAGGGGATGGAAGGTGTTATCCTCTGTGAATCTCTTAAGTAGGATTTTCGATAGGAGACGGCTCAGCATCTGAGACATGGTTATAGGACGCAGATCCGCAGCAGACCTCGGGTTGGCCTTTTTAGGTATGAATACTGAACGTGAGGATTTCATCTCCTCATGAATGTCTTGGAACGCCATGAAGTTATTGAGAATATGGGTCAGGATCTTTGTCGGTGTCTTTGCCAAGTCTGCCCAACTGAGTCCATCAGGACCCGGAGCTGCTTTCTTATCTAGGCTCTTCATAGCTCAGATGACTTCGTCCGGGAGAAATGGGGTAACCTCGACAGAGGTTTTACCATCTGACCTCAAATCTCCCTCAACCCTTCTGGATTTGGACAAGAATAGTGGGTCGTACAACTCGTGGACATCTTTTAGAGTGACTCTTTTGCGATCTCCATCCTGATCCATGATCAATTGGTGAGCTAGCACCTTTGGGCCTAATTTGTAAAGTCCATGACGAAAACCCGAGACTGGGAAAAAGACGAAAAACAGACGACACAACACAAAGTCTCAAACACAGCTAAAGTTTAATGGACAACCATTATATTTAACCATTTTATTTGTAAAGTCGTTGGTGTTCTCTGAACACGGCCCTTCTTTTGGCGTTCCTGGTTTTGGGTAAGGGCGCATTGCTCTTTTGCCGACCTCTGGTCTGCTGGGTCCCGTCCTTCACTGCCACATCGAAGTGTCTAGTAATCATTGACCAGTCTCCCATACTCATGGGGACATTGGCCAGATTGGTGGCTAAGGTTTTATTATGGAGTGCAGCTTCCTCCATATCTTCCATAATCTCATCGACACTGAGCACTATAGTTTCCTCCTCCCTGACTTCATTGTCAGCATTCGTGACCAACTGCGTGGACACTGCTTCTTTGATCCTCTGCAGGGCACGTTTGTATCGTTCTTGGTGTCTCATCATTCTGATTGCCATAAGGCTTCTGGTGGGAAAAACCTTGGCCAGTTCGGGCCAGAAAGGGTGCGAGCCGAGGGCGACCTCCAGCTGAGCCAGCGCTGCGACCTCTGAGTCAGTCCATCTCCCGTGGGAGAAGACTTGGGCTACTTCCTCCCCAAGGGACGTGGGGGGGATGCTGCGACACTGCTGCTCGTGTGGCACAAGTGCCCGCACGAGCCCCGAAGCATAAGCCAGCGACCCTAACATTGCAGCCAGGGAAAGAATCAACTAGGGGTGTGTTCCCATGTTGACCTCTTCGAGCGTTTGCGGAGATGCATCCCACGACACTGCCATGTCAAGTATCACTACATCGTTGCCATCTTTAAGAACAATATCCGGCTTGAGCCGGACCCCAGTTGTCGTGGCGTATACCTTCTCCTGTTCAACGTGGGCCAACGGATTATATTTTCGTATCAATCGAACTATCTGCCGACACACAAAGTTGCGCCACTCGATCCTTTGGAGGTGAATTTTCTCGCGTTCCTGCAATATATGGAATGTGGTTTCCTCTTTATTCTTACAACCTGCATTTAGTAGCGTCGGGATCGATCGAGCCTTTGTTGGAAAAGGCTTTAGTAGGATATAGATTATTTCGAACCAGTAGTGCCCTAATTCTATCGCCACCCACGACATACCGGCAATCAGGCTCAAGCCACTGATTCCCAACGCGCTCCTTGACATGGGAGAAAAGTGAGGCGTTTGTGTAGGGCTGTCGCGCTCGCTCAATCCATCGTTTTCGAGCCTCGAGTAGAGCAGAGTTAACATCAGTCTGAGAGACCAGGCCATAGGGAATAAGATGCTTGCGAACCGCTCGTAGACGTCTGCCAAAGAAGTGGAAAGAATGGCATCGATGAAGGATGTGCTAGTCGCGCCATTCGGGCAGACGCTTTGGCCTGGGCGGCAACAGCCGACCATTCAAGTTGGGCAACTCCAAGACCACCCTCTCTGGTAGGTAAATGTACGTGGGTGGTATGGAAAGGCATTGGAAGATGGAGCATTTTCTTAATAGCAATGCGCAAAAGCTTGTCTCTGCGCAGAAAGAACACAATATATTCCCCCGCCGTTACACAATACTCTGTGAATTTTATCTTGAGATGTACGATCCGAATGTGGAGAAAAGCGTCGAATGAGTAGAATGGCGTTTATTTGGCTAAAAACTAAGAAGTCCCCGTAAGGGGTAAAAGGTCAGGCTACAAGAAGGGCGCCTTGGGGTCCAAGCTCAGAAGAGGTTAGCGTTAGTCTGCCATAGAACCCCAATGTCTCCTCTTAATAGCAACAAGAGAAAACTAAAACCACAGAAAGGTTAAAACAAGCCCACCAGTGCCAAGAGCTGACAGGTAAAATAGTACTACTGGGTGCATAGTCGACTTTACCGCCTCAAAGACTACCGGAGATGACCTTAGCTGCTAACCAAGCCAAATCGGCGGTTGTACACCCGAGCCTTCTCAAAGCTGCTCTAGTTCCGGCACAGGTGCCGCCGCGGGCGCCAAAGCAGAGTCCCGGCACCTCAAAATGCTTGTCGGGAAAGCACTTCGCTAAATATGCATACTTCTGCATCTTGGCCCTGTTGACATTTTCCAGGATGGACGGAGAGGAATCTCAGGCGATCGCAATGTCTAAAACGGTCAGTTTGTTGCCATGAGTAATGACTATGTCGGGCTTGAGCCTCACTCCGTCCACAGATAATTTTTTTTTTCTGCTGGATCTGGATGTTAAGATCATATTTCTGGGCCTAATGCGCGATGTTCTTTGCGATGTAGTTATGTCGCTCTACGCGTGAAAGATGAATTCGGTCGAACTCCGGCAGTATGTGGTAGGTGGTCTCGTTTTTCTCCTTGCAAAACCTACATAGGAGTGCGGCCGGGTCACTTGCGTGCTTGTTGGATAACGTACGCGTAGGATATAGATTCGTACGGAGTCGTAACGCGCGGGTGCGGTCACCGTCCGCTAGATATCGACAGTCTGGCCTAATCCAGTAATTACCAACAGGCTCGCGGCGGTGGGAAACAATTCCGCCGTTCTTGTAGGTAGCAACGCTCGCGTTGACTTGGGTTCTCTGGGCTCCTTTCACGGCTGTAGATAAATCGTGGTGATCGGTGATAGACGCCAGGACTCCCAGGTACTCGCTTGTCTTGTTGTAAATATCGGCGAGTGCTTCTGATAGGATGCTGTGCGTGAACGGGTCAGCTAGGCGGGTCATGCGGGCAAGTGCTTTCATTTGAGCGGCTACCGCCGTCCATTGTAACCGTAGGACCCCCAGTCCCCCCTCTCACTGGGGAAGGTGCTCGTCAATGTTCGGAAACGGGAATGCCAGGTGTAAGACCCTCTTGATGCAGATGCGCAATTTCTTATCTCGCTGGGATGCAGCCTGTCGAACATTTAACACGTTAGATAAGACATAAATATATCTTGGCACTACTAAACGATCGATACATCGAAGCTTTTGAAATGGTTTCAAAGAAGCCCTCGTAATAAGGTGAAGGACCTTATCAGCGTACGCGTCTTCTACCTGTGGTGCCTTATTAACATAAAGGTGGAGTCCCAAGTACTTGATAGGAGTATTCTTGCTTCGAGGGTATACGGTGGTTCCTGCAACTGTAATATGTGGTATGTTGTAGTCAAACCACTTTCGGATCCCGTTGTACTTCCAACCGAAGTATTGTGTTATTTTGCGGGTTGAGGGTCAGATGGATATCGGGGAAGAACTTCTCAGCTTCGGATACAAGGGCTTTAAGCTCTTCCAAGCTTGATCACATTAGAAACACGTCATCGGCGAACGCCATGGCCGAAGCACTACAGCCTGCAACCTCCACTCCTACTCCGGACTTGTTTATTCGTCAGAGAAAGGGGTCCATTACGACAAAAAGAAATGGCGACAAGGGATCTCCTTGCTTAATGCCTCGTTTGACAGGCACACGCTTACCGTCGATTTCACCATCTAGGCAGAATGACGTACTTGTATCTCTATAGAGATTCCGGATAAGGTCGATATAATATTCCGGTGTGCCTCTACCTCTGACGGCCTCGTAGATGGCGTTATGGCTTAAGGCATCTAATGCCTTACGAATGTCCAGGCTTGCAGCAAGCAAGTTGCTCTTCTTCTTCTCTAGGTAGCGCATTACCCCTTGTAGGAGCAACAGGTGAGTACTGGTTGCTCTATCATCCTCACAGCCCCCTTGTAAGGGGTGAAGGGAGTTATCCTGAGATAATCTGCCCAACAATAGCTTAGAAAAGGTTCTGCTGATGACAGATGGCATCGTGATAGGTCTGAGGTCGGATGCTGAAAAGGTGTTGGGAGTTTTCGGTATGAACCCGAGCAGCACAACCCACCGGTCCGACGTCGGCGGAGCATGGTTCCCAAACGGGGTTTCCCCGGGGTTCAGTACCGGGAGCGCTCCGGGAGTGCAACATCACACCCGCACCGGCCCAATATTGGCTCCCGGTACCGACGCCCGACGCGTCCCCATTACGATTTCGGTATTGATTCCGTCGTGGTTCTGGGGTGACATTTATTGTATTTATATTTTTAAATTAATGTTTTATGTATTTGTTTGCTCAGACCTTGGCAGGTGGACTCCTGTGCCTGGTTCGTTCCCCTTCGGTGGCAAGGCATGCCGCGCTATGCTGCTGGCAAATTGGCATTGGATAGTGATGCACTATCCATAGCTATCCAATAATAATGCTCATGACAAACCGTGTAAAAGGTAGATGTAGGCGTGTTCTGATTTATTGCGTGACCCAACGCTACTAAAACCATTCAATGTTGTTCTTCGGCCGCCGTCCCCGATTTTCTTTTGCGAGCTTCACGTCCACTATCCCGGTCAGGAGCTCCAGCCAAGTAGCGTCCAATTCTCCCATCAATTTGTTGCTCGGTGGCTGTCTGGTACCTCTTGAGCAACACATCCTGAAGGAAAGAAGTATGGAACGTACCCGGAATGGTAGGCAGATGCACTTTCTGGAAACAACAAGAACAAGCTTGTATGATATTTACCAACAACGCAAGAGTAGAGTCGCAAAGACGAAAAGTTCTTTTTTGCTGCGCTCCTTTCAGGCTGTACTCCAGTGCTACCGTGTTGCTCATCACCCGGTTCATGATCAGACGTACAGTTTCTTGCACAGAGTTTCCACCCATGCGTGACAAAAGTTCGACCTGGAAGAAAATACATGGGTCGACGTACAAATATTTGAACACCACGACCGGAAACAAAGATTTTAATGTCCGAGAGTGTTCCATGCCTTGATGGGCAAAAGACTCACAGATACTTGGGAAAATAAAATGTGAAAAAAATGAGAAAGTTACATGTGGAAGAGAAACCCGCCAGGTATACCTGCTGCTTTCCAGCTCCGTGCAGTCACCTTGAGCTGTTACAGTTGATTCCTCAAATGTGGAGATGTTAGCAGCATGTTCACTTCCTTCCGGAACATTCACATCATTGGCCGTAGCTTCTGCACGCTCCACTTGTCGGAGAATTTGCTCCATCTCCGTGCGAACAGAACGGTATCGTGCCCATCTTGACATCCTGCTGGGAGAGCAGTATTGAGTACATCACTAAGGACGTAGGCAGGTCCACCTACTGCGTGGGAATGCAGCACCACTGATAAAGATTTCAACGGGGCTGCGGTCCAATTTCAACCAATTCGGGGTCATTAACACTGGAAACAAGCGACTAAGAAGCGGTCAGAAACCGTTGGTTGCCATCTGTCACGCCAGTTTAATGTTCTGATATGACGCTTCGTATTACCTCACTTCTGACGCTTATTAGCAAGCATATATCACTTCCCTTCAATAAGTCAAGCACCGCACATCGTACTGTGGTGCTAGAAAACTCAAGATCATGAGCAAACCTTTGCTGAAGGAGGATTCTTCGAGTTTCGCAGTTCAGAAACGCCGCCAACGCGTCTGATTCAAGAGGAGATGAAAACAAAAGTCGCGCATGCGCGCTATAGCATGATGAAGCAGGAGAAGGACAGGGAGGGGACGAGGAGCAACAGGGAGAGCATCGGCCGCCGGTGGGCTCCAGTCGACGTGCGCAGCACCGGATACCTGCTGGGATTATATCGGCGGAAGGTATTACTCTCTACACCCCCTTTCCCACATGTGCCGGGAACGAGATGGGGTCGTGGCGGCTTGCGGTAGCCGATATTCCCCAGCGGGGTGCCGGTCGCCCCGACGGGGCCCCGACTCCGACCCGGCGCTCTGTGCTGCTCGGGAAAACTGTTCTTGAAGCCTTCAGGTCGTCAGGGGTGTTCTGGAATATCATAAAATTCGTAAACACGTATGACCAGATGATAGGTGGGACTTTCTCCTTGCCTTGGAGGGAGAGGCCATCCGGCCCGGGGGCAGCGTACTTATTCACACTTCGGGTCGCTTGAATGACTTCGGCAGCTGTCACCGGGGCGATGATACCTTAGTCTTTCTTCCGGATTGCAGATTTCCCGTGATCGGTTCTGAAGCCGTAGAGAAGAGCTTAGACCTTATGGACGTCGTCTAGGGTGAGTTTCTGTCGTTGAGGCTCGCCCTCCATTAGAGATGATGCGCCAGGATCCGAGGACCGAGTTTATAAAGGCGCTGGTGCTCGACGAACCGAGCCCTCCGTCGAGCGGTGCGAGTGTCACATTGATGGGCTCTATCCTTTCGATTCTTCGTCTTAAGTTTCTTGGTGCCTGTACATACTCCAAAATGGTTTTAAATCATCTTGATGTCAGACATCTGTGCTGGAAGATTCGTTAAATTATAGCTAAGGGATAGGCCATCCAATCCAGCGCTGACAAAGTCTTTGTGACATCGGCCATGGTTATAGGAGGAGGATATTGGTTGGAGTTGTCTTTTGGGTCCTCGTCTATGACTTCTACGAGAGCCCTGCACTGCTGAATAATTTTCTTATATATGTCCTGGTGTCTCATCATTCTGATGGACATAAGGGTTCTAGGAGGGTAGCGCTTGGCTAACTCTTGGTTCATGAATGGATAGTCGTTCAACTGGATTTCGAGTCGGGCCAGAGCCCGAAGGTCCCCATCAGACCAACGACTGTGAGAAAATGTACATGAGGTGTACTCAACATCCTTCTTCGGAGAATCAGAATTGGCAATACTCGTCGTAGTAGCGGGTCGGGTACTCAACCCGGCGGGCACCTCAGCAACCGACGCGGAGGGCACCACAGCCCCGCGCGAGGCAGGTACAGCCCCCGAAGCATGGACCTTGTGGCTCTCACATAGTTTACCTGCTTCATGCGCCGAACCTGGTTGTTCAGTCGTAGTAAATGCCACATCCCTTTAAGAAAATAGGTCATTGCCAGGTGGGGTTAGACCAGTTAGGCCAAGGGCATCGGCTAGGCCGGAAAAGTCGCAAGAGGCGGATGGTTCAAAACCATCATCCCTCTGCCCAGGTGTTTTGCTGATGTCATTTAGACCAGGAGGAGTTCTGTCGTTCGTATGTGGTTCATCAACGTGCACCGACACATCCCCTCACGGGGCCGACGAACCGCCCACGGTGGCCGATGGGAGCCCACCGGATCGAGCACCGCCCGCTTGAGTACGTTTCCGCTTGCATTTCGTGTAGTGTGACGAGATGGTAATACTTGAGGTGGATGTTTTCGCCTCACACATGTCACATTTCCATACCGGTACAAGGTAGTGCTCTTTGTAGTGCTGCTCAAGCTTCACTCTGGATGTGACTCGTAAGTCACATATGGGACAGACCAAGGCTTGTGCTGGGTAGCTCTCTTCTCGCTCGGTGAACTTGGTGGCCATGTTGAGTCGACGATAGTACTAGTGACGATGCACCAAAAAGGTGATGATGAGGCTGATGATCCCGGCTAACTGAGCTGGGAACTTCCAGGAGTTGAACGCGTCTCCTTTCCCTCAAAGGCCAAAGCGCCGCCTTTGCGGCCAAAGGCCTCTGGCGGTCCGTTTGCCGGCTGCTGCAGCCATTGCCCAGGGGGTGCCACGAGGAGGCCGGACTGCCCTGGCGACTCGGAAAACACTTTGAAGAAAACGCTGATTCGCTGAATAAATTTCGCACAGTAAACGAACCAACACCGAATCGCCCCCCCCCCCCCCACACACAATATATTCCCCCGCCGTTGCACAGTACTTTGTTAATTTTCTCTAGGCATGTACGATCCGAATGGGGATAAAAACGTCGAATAAGTAGAACGGCGTTTATTTAGCTAAAAATGCAATGTCCCCTAAAATAATGGGGTAAAAACTGGGTCAAGCTTGGAGTTGAGTGCCATACGAGCACAAATGCCGTTTGGTTTGTGTCACCCAGGCGCCGGTCTTAAGGTCCAGATCAAAATAAAACTTCATAAAGAACAAGAAGAAAAAAAAACAAATCCCGCAAAATAACACCCAGGAACTTTCCGACAGAGTAGTAAAACATCTTGTAGCAACTTGTTACACCATCCTGACAAAACGGCTCAGGCAGATCAAGCTACCTACGAGTGCTTTAGAGGGCAGCCAGGCCACATCAGCTTTAGTCTCAACATGTTGCATATTCGCCACGTCGTTGGACAAGTAAGGCCCCTGGCACCAAACGCAAGCTCAGAAATGTTGACATTCTTATCCGGGAAGCACTGCTGCAGTGGCTCGTATTTCCTTGACTTTTCCAACACCTTTTGTCCCACGGTGCTAACACTAGTATCTCAGGCTATAGCCAAGTCCACAATAGTCACATCGTCTTTCTCTTGTACGACAATGTCTGACTTGTACCTAGCCCCCTGGACGGTGTATGTGCATTCTTGGGTCAGCTGGGCCTGCGTGTTATATTTCTCAGTTAGCCCGGTCACCTGGTCACACATGAAATTGTGACGTTCGACGGGCGGATTATGCACCCGTTCAGAAAATTGTAGTATGTCGGCCGGCGTCTCCTCCGTCTCATGGCAGTGGTGGCATAACCTTTCTCTCAGGTCTGTTGCGTGTTTGTTGTACAGTGTCTTGCAGGGATAAATCCCCGATCGCAAACACAACGCCCGAATCACATCACCGTACTTGAGGTGCGTTGAATTCGTTTAGAGCCACCTATTCAAAATTGGATCAGCTTCGTAAGCAAAAGTTGACTTGATCTTATATTTGGATTTTATCTGTTGCGACCAACGCATATTAGTATCTTGAATGATACTACACAGATCGTGCGGGTCTGTTACACCATTGAGAATGCCAATGTATTTGCAAAAGGACCTCCGTATAGCTAGTGAGAACTGCATTCAAGATAGCATCCAGCACAAAAGGGTTTGCCAACCGTTGCAGACCGGGCCAGCGACTTAATCTGGGATTGGGCCGCTACAAATGCAAGGTGGAGAACTCCCAGTCCCCCACTTCTCGACGGCAGCCAAATATGCGAGGTGGGAAATGAGCCAGGCAAGCGTAGCATGTTCTTAGCTTGCCGCATGTGGGCCTTGTCTATGTTCTCAGTGTGACTAATGACTCCAATAGAATTCGCAAGCGTATAGAGGTTACGCTGGACCACTAGCTCCTTGTAACCCCTTAGTTGAGCATTCCAAAAAAGGAAATAAAACAACGAACAAGTAAAACCATCCAAACAGTCGAAGAAGACGACCAATATTTTCAACATCAACATCAACACCAACGACCAATAAAATCGTTGGGATATACGAAAAAGGAAAATGGAAAGCAAGTGTGCCAAACAACAGAGTCAAACCTTCCTGTTGAAACGGGATAGGCAAATCAGGCTCCCGACCAAAGTGTTGGCAGCAGCCAAGCGACATCACTCCTTGACAAGCCAAGGCCCTTACAGGGGCTATCGCATCTGGGAAGGTATGTATGATACCGATAGGTAATGTTCGTCACCACTTCAGAGTCAGTTTGGGCAAATTTATCTTCCGAAAACAGCTTACATATTAAATAAACGAGTTTTAAACGTTCGCATTCCTTCTGCAGGCAACACGATAACGACGTATGCTAGACACACGAATGGGAGCGCAGCGCAGGCGATTTTATCCGAGGTCGTCTGCTCGGCGTTCGCATAGCGATATACTAAGTGAAAGGTCCTCGGTAAATACGCTGACTTTTTACCAGTGTGAGTCCTAACGTAACCATGTTGCGTGAAACACGGTGTTACGCTCCTGGCTGTACGAACACGTTCGACGCTAACCAGAAACAACATTCCGCGAGCCGATTACAGGGAAGACGCCGTCCTCTAGCATTCCGGCTCGCCCGCCCGTCTGTCTATCGGTCGCCAAGGCTACCAATGTCCCTCCGACCGCTCCATGATTGGTCTCCTCCGCGTCCAAGTGCGCGTAGTGATTGGCCTCGTCCGGGTGATATTTCCAGAGAGGGAATCCCGGAATGCGTCGTCTGCTCATGCCAAGTTTTATATCAAACTGCAGAGGAACAACGCCACCGATTCGCGTCGGGTTTTCAGCATTATTGTCAGTGATGAACGCGGAGTAAAACGGCACTACAGTTTCGGAATCGACCGGAACGGATGCGATAGTCCCCTTAAGCGTGTTGCGGGTACTGGAGCAAGTAGCCCCTCGGGCACCGAAACAGACGCCTTCCGCGGTCACCCTCTTGCTGGGAAATAAGGTCGCTAGACAAGGGTCTGGCACTTTGCTCTGTTGATTTCCTCGAGGGCAGCAGCAGACGCATCCCAGGCAACCGCCACATCAAGAATAGACACAAGATTCCGAGACCTAACAACAATATCTGGCTTCAACCGCGTACCTTCAGGAGACGTACCTCCTGAGCTTCTAGTTTCACCCCCGCTGCAGGATCCTACTTTTCAACCAACCGAACCACCTGTTTCACTATAAAGTTGTGCCTCTCGACTCGCGACAGATGCACTCTCTCGCATTCCTGCAATATATGGAATGCAGTCTCCACTTTATCCTTGCAAAAACTGCACAACGTCGCGGTCGTGTCACTAGACGGCTTATTCGTGAGAGCACGAGTAGGGTACAGGTTGGTTCGCAGACGGAGGGCTCCGATTCTGTCGCATCCTTCGTGTAGCGGCAGTCCGGAAACAACCACTGGTTGCCCAGAGGCTCTTTCTGATGCGCAAAAGTGCCTAGGTCGAAAGAACACAATATATTCCCCCGTCGTTACCACATATTTTGCGAGTGTTCGCCTGAGATGCACGATCCGAATGTGGAGAAAAGCGTCCAGTGAGTGGAATGGCATTTATTTGGCTAAAACTAAAAGAGTCCCCTAAAAAAAGGAGTAGATCGTCAAGCTACAAGAAGGGCACCTTGGGGCCGAACCTCTGAAGAGGTTGGCTATGGCGGGCTATAGGTTGGCGTTATTCTGTCCATGGGCCCGAACTTTGTTGTCGTTGCGCCACTAAACTCCCAATCATCATCATGGGCCCCAATGGTCTCCTCTTAGTAGCAAAAAGAGAAGAAAAACTAAGTTAAACGATCAGTTAAAAGAATCCCAGCAGTACCAAGAGCTGACTGGTAAAATTCTACTCGGTGCACGGAGGACATTAAACGTTTTTGTTAAACCGGGTCAACCAAATAAGACTTCCGGTGGTGACCTTGCCGGCCAACCGAGTCTGATCAGCAATAGTACATCCGAGCCCTCTTAACCGGCACACGTGCCCCCGCGAGCGCCAAAGCACGGCCCGAGCACCTCGACCTGTCTACCAGGGAAGCAGCTCACCAAACATGCGTATTTTTGAACCTTGGCCCTATTAACCTCTTCCAGGGTTGACAGAGAAGCATCCCAAGCGCCCCGCAGGGAGCAGTGGCTTTGGCTGGTGTTTGGTGAGTGGCGCCACCACGGACCCCAGCCCCCAGTCCCAAGGTGTTATCTGTACCGTGCCGAGGGGATGCAAGGCGAAGGGTCAGAAATCTTGAACGGTGGCGGTCGGGGTCTTGGTCAAACCCCTGCCGATGGGTTTTCCTTAAAACTCCGGGACCTTCCCACATGTATGAATGTGAAGTGTGGGTGACCAATGGGAACATTCATTTTCTTAAACCTCGCATGGTAAAACATTCTTCTCCTCCCTCGATCGCGGGCGGCAAGCGCCCGCGGACCGAAGTCTTCAAGCAGGTGTTTGACACCTTTCAAACTAAATACGTTGTCGTTAGTAGTGTGAGCACCGAGACTGAAAAAAGCACTCCACTCGGGAAAATGTCGCCATTCTTCATTGAGAAGGCGGTGGCGTCTCTATCAAAGAATGTGACTGAAATTAAGCGCCTTAGATCAGGTGACTTACTACTGAAATGCACCTCTGAAGCTGATTGTGAGCTCATACTGAACGCACAGCAGATGCTCGAAATCAAAATAACATCAAGCTTGCACAGGACTCTTAATACCTGCCGTGGTGTCGTGTCCTTAGCTGAACTCATTGATGAACTCATTCTTGAAAACCTAAAAAGCCAAAAGGTGATTGATGTAAGGAAAATAAAAATCAGGAAGAACAATGAGTACATAACGATACGGAACACAATTCTCACATTCAACTGCCCGACTCTACCAGAAGGACTAAAGGTAGGATATCTGACTGCAGAAGTGCGGCCGTATATTCCTAACACACTTAGGTGTTCTAAATGTAACCGCTTTGGCCATCCTTCCGATGCGTGCAGAGGCTCTGCATGCTGTGCTCGCTGCAGCAAACAGGACCACAACTCAAAAGAGTGCGAAGGGCCTGATCACTGCGTTAACTGCTCAGGTCACCCTTCGTGCTCTAGGTCTTGCCCAAAGTGGAAGTTTGAGAAAGAGGTTATGCACATCAAAGTTACACACAAACTAAGTTATCCAGAAGCCAGGAAGAAGGCATCTGCCTTCCTGTTCCAGAAATCCTTTTCATCTGTCGTTAAAGAGAAACCAAGGATGATTTCATGTGCAACACAGACAGAAAAGACAACACAAAGTGAAGAAACACATACACCTCTATTTCAAACATCACCTCCTGTAACAGTAACCACAGTTTCACAATCCTCTTTCGTGGCGTCATTTTCACAGACGCCACTCATTATCGCAAACTTTGGAGGCAAGCTCCATGGAATGCGATGATGACACGAGCTCGCAAGGCTCATTCACGAGCGTGAGCTCACAATCCCAAAGGAAGCTTAAGGGAGATATTTCACGGAGTGGCTCACTTCCTGATATATCTCCAAAAGAACTAGCGGCTGCTCGGAAGAAAACACCGAGACAGCCAATAATGGCCCCAAAGAAAAACTAATGAAACTTTTCTCAAACAGTACACTCTTCTTCATAGTGCAGACATGTCTTGTACACATCTCTCTCATTTTCTCTATTATGGCGATCCTTCAGTGGAATTGTCGAGGGCTGCTCTCCAATTTTGACGATGTCAATGATCTTTCGGACAGGTACAATGCACTCTGTTTTGCATTACAAGAGACCTATCTGAATCCACAACACACGCAAACATTCCGGCGATGGAACCTGTTCCGAAAAGATCGAGTAGGCGCAACACGTGCATCTGGTGGTGTTGCTATTCTCACATCAAAGACCATCCCTGCAAAACACCTTCCACTGAAAACAACACTTGAGGCAGTTGCTGTTCAGATATGTCTTCATGGGGTCCTAACCATATGTTCCTTATATCTACCGCCGTCAGGCCTGGTAGGACAAAAACAAATCGAAAGTCTGTTAGATGAGCTCCCACCACCCTTTCTTATATTGGGAGATTTCAATGCCCATAACTACTTGTGGGGCAGCACAAGGGCGGATAGTCGTGGCAAAATGTTAGAACGGCTATTACTCTCAAGACCAGTGTGCCTACTCAATACTGGTACACCAACATATGTGAACGCTGCTACACAGACATTCTCTGCAATAGATCTCTCTCTGTGTAGCCCATCCATTTTCCAAATGCTAGACTGGGTAGTGGATGAAAATCCTCGTGGAAGTGACCACTTCCCAGTTACCCTAAAATTACACCTGCCCTCAAATACCCTTGCAACACGTCCACCTCGTTGGAAATTATCAGAGGCAGATTGGGGCATGTTTCAGAGAGAAGCCGATCTTTCACTGTCTTCTACTGAAGGTATGGCTGTTGAACAAATGAGCAACATGATTACAGACACGATCATAAGGGCAGCTACTAATTCCATTCCGCAAACATCCGGTCATCTCCCCAAGTGCCCAAAGCCTTGGTGGACGAGTGATTGCGAGGTAGCTCGTAAAGAACAAAACCGTGCATGGGGTACCTTTCGAAGGTACCCTACAACAACAAATTTAATTATATTTAAAAAAGCCAGGGCAAAAGCAAGGCGGATACGAAGAGAAGCAAAACGTGAATCGTGGAGAAATTTTGTATCCTCTTTAAGTACGAAGACTCCCACAAAAACTGTATGGGACAGACTCAGGAAAATCAAGGGCGAATATGCCAGCTTTACTGTCCCATTGTTACAAATAAATGGCACAACGTGTCAGAACATGGATGAACAGGCCAATGCTCTTGGTGAGCATTTTCAGGGGGTTTCGAGCTCCTTGCATTATAGTAGCGACTTCTTAAAAATCAAACAACAGAAGGAGAAACAGAATTTTCCTAGTGGAGCTTACGACAAGTATTCTTACAATATGCCTTTTACAATGATAGAATTGTTAAGGGCAATGTCATCATCAAAAATCACAGCGCCTGGACCAGATCGAATAACTTACTCCATGCTACAGCATTTGTCAAACACTTCTCTGGAAAGTCTTCTTGATTTCTTTAATACTGTATGGCAAAGGGGCCATATCCCTTCTCGCTGGAAAGTTGCAACCGTTATCCCGCTTTTAAAACCAGGAAAAGATGCATCAAATCCATCAAGCTATAGGCCTGTAGCACTCACAAGTTGTCTCGGGAAGACTTTTGAGCGAATGGTGAATAACCGTCTCATACACTATCTTGAGGAAAATGAGTGCATTGACCAATATCAGTGCGGATTTCGGACAGGGTGTTCCACTACGGATCATCTTGTTCGTTTAGAAACATTCATACGCGAAGCCTTTGTACGAAAACAACATTGTGTGTCTGTTTTTTTCGACCTTGAAAAGGCCTATGATACCGCATGGCGATATGGAATCTTGCTTGACCTGCATTCATGTGGAATACGTGGTCGTATGTTCCACTGCATCGCCGACTTCCTTCAAGGAAGATCATTCAGGGTCCAACTCGGCACAACCCTTTCGCGTCCTTTTGTACAGGAGAATGGTGTTCCACAAGGATCTGTTTTGAGCGTTACTCTATTTATTCTTAAAATGAACACTATCGCTAAGGTTATACCCACTTCAGTCAAGTACTCGCTCTATGTTGATGATGTCCAAATATCTTATTCTTCCTGCAACCTAGCCATGTGCGAAAGACAGTTGCAGCTCACAATTAACAGGCTAACTAAATGGTCCAGTGAAAATGGCTTTAAATTCTCCCCAGACAAGACCGTATGTGTGCCATTTTCAAGAGTTCGAGGAATGTCTCCCGAGCCATCACTTAAAATGAATGGCAGTGATCTTGTTGTAGGGACAGAATGTAAATTTCTAGGTCTAGTCTTTGACAAAAAGCTTACCTTCCTTCCCCACATAAAAATATTGAAGACTAAATGTGTGAAATCTTTGAACATTTTAAAAGTTCTGTCTCACAGGTCTTGGGGGGCAGACAGAGAAACATTGTACAAGATCTACATGTCTACAGTTCGGTCCAGGCTGGACTACGGATGTGCAGTTTATGGATCGGCACGGCAATCTGTCCTAAAGTGCTTAGATCCTATACATCATCAGGGCTTGCGGCTGGTCCTCGGAGCATTCCGAACGTCACCCGTTCAAAGCTTATACGTCGAATGCAATGAGTGGTCTCTAGCAAGGCGACGAGCTTATCTTAGTGTCATGTACGCACTGAAGATTCGTACTTATCCACAACATGCAGCTCTCTCATGCGTTACAAGGACGTCTTTTGAACAACTGTTCCTAAGCAAGTCTTCAGTCGTTCCTCCTTTTAGCATGCGAGTTTTACGAGAAGTTGAATTTTATGATTTTACCCACTACAACACTCCGCTTTTGCAATCTGGTGGGAGCCTGCCTCCATGGCAACCACCACCACATTCCAACTCTTCACTGACCAAGTACAGAAAAAGCGACACTTCCACGGCTGTGCTGCAGCAGGAGTTCGAGGGTTTAAGAGAAAGCTTTGGAAAGCATGTGGCGTTTTACACGGACGGATCGAAGACAAATGCTGGTGTATCTTGCGCCATGGTAACTGGGACAGTCACAATAACTCACCGTTTACACAAAGTCATGTCGATATTCAGTGCAGAGGTTTATGCGATCATCATTACACTCAACTACATTTTACAACATTGCATTGTGTCATCAGTCATCTATACAGATTCCCTCAGCTCTTTGCAGGCAATATGTTCAGTCCAAAAAACAAAAAATTTTCTTGTGCAGCGAGCACGACGTCTAGCTAATACAATAACTAACAAGGGATATCGTTTAACCCTTTGCTGGGTGCCAAGCCACGTGGGCATACAGGGTAACGAAAATGCGGATCGTGCAGCTGCAGCTGCACTTTCAGCTGACATAACAGTCTTTGATGTCCCTGTTCAAGACCTCAGGTTATTTTTGATGAATGCTATCAACATAAAATGGCAGCAGTTTTGGAGCACACAAGAGCAGAATAAGCTACACCTGGTGAAGCCTCAAACAGGAAATCGCTCACAAAGTCTTGAAAACAGGCTACAAGATGTCTTAAGATGCAGGTTAAGGGTTGGACACACATACATGACTCACGGGTTTTTGCTGCGTGGGGAGGACCCACCTGAGTGTGTGCGCTGCAGAGAGCCCCTTTCGGTCCAACACATTCTAATTACATGCCCATTACATGAAAGTTATCGTCAGCGTCACTTCACTGAATTTTATCGTTACTCTTTACCTCTTCATCCAGCTCTTTTGCTGGGTGATGAGGCTATTGTTCCTTTTACTGCAGTACATAAATTTTTAAAAAACATTGGATATATTAACAAACTGTGAATTTTACAGTGAGCTCTTTTCTTACCCTTTCATGTGTTTTTAAGCCACCACTAGCCAAGTTGTTCTAATATGAGCATCTCAATTCTTAACTGGGTTCGTCACATTACCTTGTTGTTTGGCGCATTATAGCCCTAGTAGCTTTTGCGCCAAAAAAACCCAAATCATCATCATCATCACGAGCGGACTAAACACGTGTGTATGCCGTATTTCGGACAAGAGTGGCTGCCTAATGAACGTTGAATGTTTATGCTTTCAACCATGGCATTATTTTCAAATTATGCATGATTCTTTTGGTTTTTTACGTGCGGACTAAACACGCGTGTATGCGGTATTTCGGACAAGAGTGGCTGCCTGATGAATTTTGCACGTTTATGCTTTTGACCATGGAATTATTTTCAAATTATGCATGATTCTTTTGGTTTTGTACGTGCGGACTAAACACGCGTGTACGGTATTTCGGACAAGAGTGGCTGCCTGATGAACTTTGCACGTTAATGCTTTCGGCCATGGCATTATTTTCAAATATGGATAATTCTTTTGTTTTTTTTACGTTCGGACTAAGCATGCGTGTATGCCGTATTTCGGACAAGAGTGGCTGCCTGATGAACGTTGAATGTTTATGCTTTCAACCATGGCATTATTTTCAAATTATGGATGATTCTTTTGGTTTTGTACGTGCGGACTAAACACGCGTGTAAGCGGTATTTTGGGCTACAATGGCTGCCTGGTGAACTTTGCACGTTTATGCTTTCAACCATGGCATTATTTTCAAATTATGCATGATTCTTTTGGTTTTTTACGTGCGGACTAAACACGCGTGTATGCGGTATTTCGGAGAAGAGTGGCTGCCTGATGAACTTTGCACGTTTATGCTTTCGGCCATGGCATTATTTTCAAATTATGGATGCTTCTTTTGTTTTTTTACGTGCGGACTAAATACGCGTGTATGCGGTATTTCGGACAAGAGTGGCTGCCTGATGAACTTTCCACGTTTATGCTTCCGACCATGGCATTATTTTCAAATTATGGATGATTCTTTTGGTTTTGTACGTGCGCACTAAACATGCGCGTATGCGGTATTTCGGACAACAGTAGCTGCCTGATGAATTTTGCACGTTTATGCTTTCGACCATGCCATTATTTTCAAATTATGGATGATTCTTTTGGTTTTGTGCGTGCGGACTAAACACGAGTGAATGCCGTATTTCGGAAAACAGTGGCTGTCTGATGAACTTTGCACGTTTGTGCTTTCGACAATGGCATTATCTTCAAATTATGGATTATTCTTTTGGTTTTGTACGTGCGGACTAAACACGCGTGTATGCCGTATTTCGGACAAGAGTGGCTGCCTGATGAACGTTGAATGTTTATGCTTTCAACCATGGCATTATTTTCAAATTATGCATAATTCTTTTGGTTTTTTACGTGCGGACTAAACACGCGTGTATGCGGTATTTCGGACAAGACTGGCTGCCTGATGAACTTTGCACGTTTATGCTTTCGGCCATGGCATTATTTTCAAATATGGATGATTCTTTTGTTTTTTTACGTGCAGACTAAGCATGCGTGTATGCCGTATTTCGGACAAAAGTGGCTGCCTGATGAACGTTGAATGTTTATGTTTTCAACCATGGCATTATTTTCAAATTATGGATGATTCTTTTGGTTTTGTACGTGCGGACTAAACACGCGTGTATGCGGTATTTCGGACAAGAGTGGCTGCCTGATGAACTTTGCACGTTTATGCTTTCGACAATGGCACTAGTTTCAAATTATAGGTGATTCTTTTTGTTTTGCACGTGCGGACTAAACACGCGTGTAAGCGGTATTTTGGGCTACAATGGCTGCCTGGTGAACTTTGCACGTTAATGCTTTCAACTATGGCATTATTTTCAAATTATGCATGATTCGTTTGGTTTTGTACGTGCGGACTAAACACGCGTGTATGCGGTATTTCGGACAAGAGTGGCTGCCTGATGAACTTTGCACGTTTATGCTTTCGACAATGGCACTAGTTTCAAATTATAGATGATTCTTTTTGTTTTGCACTTGCGGACTAAACACGCGTGTATGCGGTATTTTGGGCGGCAGTGGCTGCCTGGTGAACTTTGCACGTTTATCATTTCGGCAATGACATTGTTTTCAATTATGGGTGATACTTTTTAATTTCTATGTGAGGACTGAACACGCATATATGCGGTATTTCGCAGAAGAGAGGCTGCCTGATGAACTTTCCACGTTTATGCTTCCCACCATGGTATTATTTTCAAATTATGGATGATTCTTTTGGTTTTGTACGTGCGGACGAAACACGAGTGAATGCGGTATTACCGACAACAGTGGCTGTCTGTTCACGTTTATGCTTTCGACCATGGCATTATTTTCAAATTATGGATGATTATTTTGGTTTTGTACATGCGGACTAAACACGAGTGAATGCGGTATTTCGGACAACAGTGGCTGTCTGATGAACTTTGCACATTTGTGCTTCCGACCATGGCATTATTTTCAAATTATGGATGATTCTTTTTGTTTTGTACGTGCGCACCAAACATGCGTGTATGCGGTATATCGGACAAGAGTAGCTGCCTGATGAACTTTGCACGTTTATGCTTTCGACCATGGCATTACTTTCAAATTATGGATGATTCTTTTGGTTTTGTACGTGCGTACTAAACACGAGTGAATGCGGTATTACCGACAACAGTGGCTGTCTGATGAACTTTGCACGTTTATGCTTTCGACAATGGCACTAGTTTCAAATTATGGATGATTATTTTTGTTTTGCACGTGTGGACTAAACACGCGTGTATGCGGTATTTTGGGCTACAGTGGCTGCCTGGTGAACTTTACACGTTTATGCTTTTGACAATGACATTATTTTCAAATTATGGGTGATACTTTTGAATTTCTACGTGAGGACTGAACACGCATGTATGCTGCATTTCGCAGAAGAGTGGCTGCCTGATGAACTTTCCACGTTTATGCTTCCGACCATGGCATTATTTTCAAATTATGGATGATTATTTTGGTTTTGTACGTGCGCACTAAACATGCGTGTATGCGGTATTTCGGACAACAGTAGCTGCCTGTGAATTTTGCACATTTATGCTTTCGACCACGTCATTATTTTCAAATTATGGATTATTCTTTTGTTTTTTTACGTGCGGACTAAGCATGCGTGTATGCCGTATTTCGGACAAGAGTGGCTGCCTGATGAACGTTGAATGTTTATGCTTTCAACCATGGCATTATTTTCAAATTATGGACGATTCTTTTGGTTTTGTACGTGCGGACTAAACACGCGTGTATGTGGTATTTCGCACAACAGTGGCTGCCTTATGAACTTTGCACGTTTATGCTTTCGACAATGGCACTAGTTTCAAATTATAGGTGATTCTTTTTGTTTTGCACGTGCGGACTAAACACGCGTGTAAGCGGTATTTTGGGCTACAATGGCATCCTGGTGAACTTTGCACGTTTATGCTTTCAACCATGGCATTATTTTCAAATTATGCATGATTCTTTTGGTTTTGTACGTGCGGACTAAACACGCGTGTATGCGGTATTTCGGGCTACAGTGGCTGCCTGGTGAACTTTACACGTTTATGCTTTCGACAATGACATTATTTCCAAATTATTGGTGATACTTTTTGTAGTGTACCTGTTGTATGTGTTGTTATCTCTCTGTTATCTGGTAACCCACACGCGCGGGAGGCATCGACTTTACTTACTTAAAAACTTAACGACTTAACTTAAAAACGACTTACTTACTTTACTTTAAAATACTTTTATTCTAAGGGTCGAAAGGCATAGACTTTTCAGTGTTATTATTGTGCAATTATATGAACCCTTATCTTGTACTCGAGGTAAATTGTATATGTGCTGAGGAATGTAGTGTATCTGTTGTATGTGTTATCTCTCTGTTATCTGGTAACCCACACGCGCGGGAGGCATCGACCTCTCTTATCTTATGGCGTGTAGTCTGGTTGTTTTGCCTTGGCTGAGTCTGCGCAGAGTAACTTCCTGTGGGTTATTTAAAGAGTGCATGATCCGCGTGGAGGGACTTAGTTCATGCCTGTATTTTGACGTGACCACGTCGGTCACAAGTTCTTGTCAGAAAGACGGAATAAAGTCGTTCCGTATGTTACCACCCGTTGTGAGCTTTCTCCAATTCCCTTTCGACGGCAGGTTTTAACGCGAAAGGAATATTCCTTGCTTTCATGAACTTAGGAACTGCTCCTTCTTTAAGGATTAGAGTGGCCTGCTCACCTTGTATTTCGCCGAGTTCATCTGTGAAGATTTGCGCGTATTTCTCTAGGAGATCTGCGAGGCCCTTTCCGTCCTGGCGCATGTAGTGGAGGGTACTCCAGTCCAAACGGAGGTCACGAAGCCAGTTCCTTCCAATGAGCGGTGGTCCCTGCTGTGCTAGGACATACAGGGGCAGACAACACTTCTGGCCGTGGTGCTGCACTTCGACGTTTATAACGCCTTTCGGACGAACACACTGTCCTGTGTAAGTACGGAGTGTAACGGAGGTGGGGCACAACTCAAGTTCCGGAAAACATGATTGGTAGTCCTGCTGCGAGATCACCGACACGGCTGCTCCGGTGTCCAACTCCATGTTCAAGGGAACGTTTTGCACATTCACCGTGAAGCTGATGGGCTCATCCTTGTGTGGCCTATCCAAACGCCACAAGAGGGGCTCAATGTCGACGACCTCAGCCATCGCCTTGAAGGGTTGCGTTCTGCGGAAATGAAAACGTGTCTTCTCCATCGGTCTTTGTGCCCCTTGTGTCTCCGGAGGCCCGTTGTTCCTGCTGCGACAAACATCCTTGATGTGACCAGTTTTGTTACAGGAAAAACAGACAGCACTTTTGAAGGCACACGCACTACTGATATGCTTATCTGATCCACAACGATAGCAATTCTGTTTCTTCGAGGGCTTCTTCCGTGCTGTGTGTGTTAGTGTCTGAATAACCGGCTGCGTGACGTTATTCGCATGACACTCTGTGGCGTTTTTAGTAGCCATTTCCAAAGAGAGAGCTTTTTCGGTCGCCTTCTGGAAGGTAAGAGACTCATCTTCCGTGAAGAGAGCTTTTTGGATATCCAGTCTTAGCAATCCACACACAAGCCTATCCCGTAAGGCTTCCTGTAAGTTGTTACCAAACTTGCAAGTCTCCGCCAAACGTTTTAACTCGGCTACAAAGTCGGATATACTCTCATTCTCTTGTTGCATCCTCTTATGAAACTTCGCCCTCTCAGCTATTACTGAGGGACGCGGCGACATGTGCTCCCGAAGCACTTTCTAAAGGTCTTCTAAAGATTTAGTTGTAGGCGACTCGGATGCTAGAAGGCTCTTTAACAACTTGTAGATTTTTGGACCAATAATGCTCAAAAATGCGTCCACCCTACTAGTTTCCGGAATTTGATTGGCGCGAATAAAGGCCGTTAACCTTTCTTCATAGGATTCCCAATCCGAACTCGACTCATCGAATGCCTCGACTTGTCCAATAATAGCCATCTTGACTTTTCTCACTTCCCCACCACATAAAGTCGTTCCGTATGTTACCACCCGTTGTGAGCTTTCTCCCGTGAGGACACAACATGTTTCTGGCGACGACGATGGGATGCCTGGGTGGACTAGCCTGCAAGAATGGCCACGGGAAACGGAACGAAGTCTGAAGACCCCGACTTAACGGGTAAGCCCCCGGTTTTGCAAAGTGGAGAAGCTCGAAAAGTTAGGAGTCATTGAATCAGTGACATCCAGTCGTTATGCGTCTCCTATTGTGCCCGTCGTGAAAACAGACGGATCAATACGCCTGTGTGGCGACACAAAGCTTCCTTAAACCCGTGTTTGGAAACGGAAGTATACCCATTACCGAAGATTGACGAGATGCCTGCGGCCTTGGCAGGAGGGAAGCGATTTTCAAAAATTGACTTAAGTCAAGCGTACCAGCAGGTTGTCGTTGACGAACAGTCAAGCCAGTATCTGACACTTAATACACACAAAGGCCTGTACAGAGTAAAGCGTCTCGCGTTTGGAATATCGTCTGCGCCCTCCATTTTCGAACGTGTCATGGACAACATGCTAAAGGACTTAGAGGGAGTCATCTGCTACCTCGATGACATCTTGGTAACTGGTAGCAACGAAAAAGACCATCTGCAAAATTTAGAAAGAGTACTGCAAAGTCTAGATGAACGAGGTGTCAGAATCAAGAGAAAAAAATGTGACTTTTTTAAACAAGAGCTTCGTTTCTTGGGCCACATTATCAGCGACAGAGGCATCTCGACGGCACCTGATAAAGTGAATGCCATATTGTATGCACCCGCTCCAAAGGATAAGAAGCAACTGAAGTCATTCATTGGCTTAATGACGTATTACCCGAAGTTCCTTGCTGATCTATCTACTGTTATGCACCCACTAAACAATTTATTGTGCAAGAATGCTCCCTATGCATGGTCTTCTCAGTGTGAGAGTGCCTTCGTAAAGGTGAAGCAAATGTTGGCTGCAGCGCCGATCTTGGCACATTATGATCCCACTATGCCGCACGAAGTTGGATGTGACGCTTCGTCATATGGGTTGGGTGCAGTATTGTCAGTCATACAGAAAGACGGAACAAGAACGCCAGTCGCGTACGCATCACGATCACTAACGCATAGTGAAACTCGGTATAGTCAACTGGAGCGTGAAGGACTAGCACTCGTGTGCGCAGTGAAAAAGTTCCATTATTACATTTATGGACGGATGTTTCATCTCGTTACAGACCATAAACCCCTTGAAGTGATTTTTGGTCCCAAAAACGGGATCCCCACGATCGCCGCTGCTTGCCTCCAGAGATGGGCCATCACCTTATCGGCATACAATTACAGCCTGGTATCGTCAAGGGCAAACGAACTTCGAGGCTGACTGCCTGTCACGCCTGCCACTACCCTACCGGCCGTCAACTACAGAAGGGGACGACGTGGACACCTTCTATTCCCTTCGATGGGAAAGTTTCCCCGTTAACAGCTCCGATATTGCACGGGCTACAGCTAGGGATTCCATCCTAAGTGTTGTTCTGAAGTATGTGCTCTCTGGCTGGCCTCCGACGCTGTCAGGGGAAGACATTAAGCCCTACTGGAGCAGGAAGAACGAACTCTCGGAAAGTCGTGGCTGCATCCTGTGGGGTATGCGCATACTCATCCCGACCTTTTTGCGCACAACTGTTCTTCAGGAACTACACGAAGGTCATCCTGGGATCGTACGCATGAAATAAATTTCACGGAGCTACGTCTGGTGGCCTCGCATCGACGTGGACATCGAGGCTGTAGTGAAAGGTTGTCCAGCATGCCAACAAGGAAGAGCTTTACCTACTCCGGCTCCTCTCCACCCCTGGGCTTGGCCAACGAGACCTTGGTCCCGTCTGCACATCGACTTCGCGGGTCCTTTTCAACAGAGGTACTTCTTCGTGGTGGTCGATACGCACTCCAAATGGCCCGAGGTATTCATCATGACTTCTACTTCTACAGAACTAACCATTGCAAAATTAAGGGACATATTCAGTCGATTTGGATTACCAGAAGTTTTGGTATCTGATAACGGCCCTCAGTTTGCCAGTAAGCTCTTTCAAGACTTTGTCAAGCAGAATGGGATCAAACATATCAGGTCAGCGCCATACCATCCTTCGTCAAACGGCCAGGCGGAGCGTTTTGTGCGCACAATGAAGGAAGCAATCCGTAAAGACCACGCATTCAGACCCCTGGAAGCCAGACTGAATAGTTTTCTGCTTGCCTACAGGAACACTCCACAGGCCAGCACACAGCAATCTCCGGCAGCCCTCCTTTTGGGAAGACCCTTACGGACCCGATTGGATCTATTAAGACCAGACTCCGAAGCAATAGTTCGGTACCACCAGTTCAAGGGAAGCCAACGGAGAAGAATGAAGGACAGACAGTTCGCAGTTGGAGCCAACGTTTTGGTGAAAAACTTTAGGGAAGGACCCAAGTGGCTGATGGCCAGAGTGTTATCCCGTTCGGGCCCTGTGTCCTATTTGTTACAGGTTAACTCGCCCCGAGGACCACAGCTGTGGAAGAGACACATCGACCACATTCATGCCAGATCTACGGCATCAGGAGCTGACGACCATCGAGAGGAACAGGACAAAGAAATTGTGCTTGTCCCCAGCAATTCGGGAAACAACGCCGCCATCTGCTCACCACCCGTAGAGGAACTGTCTTCCCAGGTTTCAAGTCCAGCACGTCGAACATCGCCTAACGACTGTCTTCCAGAGGGCAGACTACCTACACCAGTTCAGAGTGTTTCTCCAGTTCAGGTCCGATATCCCCAGTGAGTAAGAAGACCGCTGGATCGGTATCAACCATAAGTGTGTGGACCAACTTAGGGTAGCCTAAAAACTCTTGTTTTCGATGTTATTGTAAAATACTTTTATTCTAAGGGTCGAAAGGCATAGACTTTTCAGTGTTATTATTGTGCAATTATATGAACCCTTATCTTGTACTCGAGGTAAATTGTATATGTGCTGAGGAATGTAGTGTATCTGTTGTATGTGTTATCTCTCTGTTATCTGGTAACCCACACGCGCGGGAGGCATCGACCTCTCTTATCTTATGGCGTGTAGTCTGGTTGTTTTGCCTTGGCTGAGTCTGCGCAGAGTAACTTCCTGTGGGTTATTTAAAGAGTGCATGATCCGCGTGGAGGGACTTAGTTCATGCCTGTATTTTGACGTGACTACGTCGGTCACAAGTTCTTGCCAGAAAGACGGAATAAAGTCGTTCCGTATGTTACCACCCGTTGTGAGCTTTCTCCCGTGAGGACACAACACTTTTTAATTTCTATGTGAGGACTGAACACCCATGTATGAGGTATTACGGACAACAGTGGCTGTCTGATGAACTTTGCACGTTTATGCTTTCGACCATGGCATTATTTTCAAATTATGAATGATTCTTTTCGTTTTGTACGTGCGGACTAAACATGCGTGTATGCCGTGAGTGAATGCCGTATTTCGGACAACAGTGGCTGTCTGATGAACTTTGCACGTTTATACTTTCGACAATGAAACTAGTTTCAAATTATAGGTGATTCTTTTTGTTTTGTACGTGCGGACCAAACACGCGTGTATGCGGTATTTTGGGCTACAGTGGCTGCCTGGTGAACTTTGCACGTTTATGCTTTTGACAATGACATTATTTTCAAATTATGGGTGATACTTTTGAATTTCTACGTGAGGACTGAACACGCATGTATGCTGTATTTCGCAGAAGAGTGGCTGCCTGATGAACTTTCCACGTTTATGCTTCCGATCATGGCATTATTTTCAAATTATGGATGATTCTTTTGGTTTTGTACGTGCCGACTAAACACGAGTGAATGCGGTATTACCGACAACAGTGGCTGTCTCTTCACGTTTATGCTTTCGACCTTGGTATAACTTTCAAATTATAGATGATTCTTTTGGTTTTGTACATGCGGACTAAACACGAGTGAATGCGGTATTTCGGACAACAGTGGCTGTCTGATAAACTTTGCACGTTTGTGCTTCCGACCATGGCATTATTTTCAAATTATGGATGATTCTTTTGGTTTTGTACGTGCGCACTAAACATGCGTGTATGCGGTATTTCGGACAAGAGTAGCTGCCTGATGAACTTTGCACGTTCATGCTTTCGAACATGGCATTACTTTCAAATTATGGATGATTCTTTTGGTTTTGTACGTGCGAACTAAACACGAGTGAATGCGGTATTACCGACAACAGTGGCTGCCTGGTGAACTTTGCACGTTTCTGCTTTCGACAAACACATTATTTTCAAACTATGGGCGATTCTTTTGAATTTCTACGTGCGCACTAAACATGCGTGTATGTCGTATTTCGGACAACAGGGGCTGCCTGAAGAACTTTGCATGTTTATGCTTTCGACAATGGCACTAGTTTCAAATTATAGGTGATTCTTTTTGTTTTGCACGTGCGGACTGAACACGCGTGTAAGCGGTATTTTGTGCTACAATGGCTGCCTGGTGAACTTTGCACGTTTATGCTTTCAACCATGGCATTATTTTCAAATTATGGATGATTCTTTTGGTTTGGCACGTGCGCACTAAACATGCGTGTATGCGGTATTTCGGCCAGGAGTAGCTGCCTGATGAACTTTGCACGTTTGTGCTTTCGACCATGGCATTATTTTCAAATTATGGATGATTCTTTTGGTTTTGTACGTGCGCACTAAACATGCGTGTATGCGGTATTTCGGACAAGAGTAGCTGCCTGATGAATTTTGCGCGTTTATGCTTTCGACCATGGCATTACTTTCAAATTATGGATGATTCTTTTGGTTTTGTACGTGCGGACTTAACACGAGTGAATGCGGTATTACCGAAAACAGTGGCTGTCTGATGAACTTTGCACGTTTATGCTTTCGACCATGACATTATTTTCAAATTATGGATGGTTCTTTTGGTTTTGTACGTGCGGACTCAACACGAGTGAATGCTGTATTTCGGACAACAGGGGCTGCCTGATGAACTTTCACGTTTATGCTTTCGACAATGGCACTAGTTTCAAATTACAGGTGATTCTTTTTGTTCTGCACGTGCGGACTAAACACGCGTGTATGCGGTATTTTGGGCTACAGTGGCTGCCTGGTGAACTTTGCACGTTTATGCTTTTGACAATGACATTATTTTCAAATTATGGGTGATACTTTTGAATTTCTACGTGAGGACTGAACACGCATGTATGCTGTATTTCGCAGAAGAGTGGCTGCCTGATGAACTTTCCACGTTAATGCTTCCGATCATGGCATTATTTTCAAATTATGGATGATTCTTTTGGTTTTGTACGTGCGCACTAAACATGCGTGTATGCGGTATTTCGGACAGGAGTAGCTGCCTGATGAACTTTGCACGTTTATGCTTTCGACCTTGGCATAACTTTCAAATTATTTATGATTCTTTTGGTTTTGTACGTGCCGACTAAACACGAGTGGATGCGGTATTACCGACAACAGTGGCTGTCTCTTCACGTTTATGCTTTCGACCTTGGCATAACTTTCAAATTATAGATGATTATTTTGGTTTTGTACATGCGGACTAAACACGAGTGAATGCGGTATTTCGGACAACAGTGGCTGTCTGATAAACTTTGCACGTTTGTGCTTCCGACCATGGCATTATTTTCAAGTTATGGATGATTCTTTTGGTTTTGTACGTGCGCACTAAACGTGCGTGTATGCGGTATTTCGGACAAGAGTAGCTGCCTGATGAACTTTGCACGTTCATGCTTTCGACCATGGCATTACTTTCAAATTATGGATGATTATTTTGGTTTTGTACGTGCGAACTAAACACGAGTGAATGCGGTATTACCGACAACAGTGGCTGTCTGATGAACTTTGCACGTTTATGCTTTCGACCATGGCATTATTTTCAAATTATGGATGATTCTTTTGGTTTTGTACGCGCGGACTAAACACGAGTGAATGCTGTATTTCGGACAACAGGGGCTGCCTGATGAACTTTGCACGTTTATGCTTTCGACAATGGCACTAGTTTCAAATTATAGATGATTCTTTTTGTTTTGCACGTGTGGACTAAACACGCGTGTATGCGGTATTTTGGGCTACAGTGGCTGCCTGGTGAACTTTACACGTTTATGCTTTCGACAATGACATTATTTTCAAATTATGGGACATACTTTTTAATTTCTATGTGAGGACTGAACACGCATGTATGCGGTATTTTGCAGAAGAGTGGCTGCCTGGTGAACTTTCCACATTTATGCTTCCCACCATGGCATTATTTTCAAATTATGGATAATTCTTTTGGTTTTGTACGTTCAGATTAAACACGCGTGTATGTGGTATTTCGGACAACAGGGGCGGCCTGAGGAACTTTGCACGTTTATGCTTTCGGCAATGGCACTAGTTTCAAATTATAGGTGATTCTTTTTGTTTTGCACGTGCGGACTAAACACGCGTGTATGCGGTATTTTGGGCTACAGTGGCTGCCTGGTGAACTTTGCACGTTTATGCTTTTGACAATGACATTATTTTCAAATTATGGGTGATATTTTGAATTTCTACGTGAGGACTGAACACGCATGCATGCTGTATTTCGCAGAAGAGTGGCTGCCTGGTGAACTTTCCACATTTATGCTTCCCACCATGGCATTATTTTCAAATTATGGATAATTCTTTTGGTTTTGTACGTTCCGATTAAACACGCGTGTATGTGGTATTTCGGACAACAGGGGGGGCCTGAGGAACTTTGCACGTTTATGCTTTCGGCAATGGCACTAGTTTCAAATTATAGGTGATTCTTTTTGTTTTGCACGTGCGGACTAAACACGAGTGAATGCGGTATTACGGACAACAGTGGCTGTCTGATGAACTTTGCACGTTTGTGCTTTCGACCATGGCATTATTTTCAAATTATGGATGATTCTTTTGGTTTTGTACGTGCCCAGTAAACACGCGTGTATGCGGTATTTCGGACAAGAGTAGCTGCCTGATGAACTTTGCACGTTTATGCTTTCGACCTTGGCATAACTTTCGAATTATGGATGATTCTTTTGGTTTTGTACGTGCGGACTAAACACGAGTGAATGCGGTATCACCGACAACAGCGGCTGTTTGTTCACGTTTATGCTTTCGACCATGGCATTATTTTCAAATTATGGATGGTTCTTTTGGTTTTGTACGTGCGGACTAAACACGAGTGAATGCTGTATTTCGGACAACAGGGGCTGCCTGATGAACTTTCACGTTTATGCTTTCGACAATGGCACTAGTTTCAAATTACAGGTGATTCTTTTTGTTTTGCACGTGCGGACTAAACACGCGTGTATGCGGTATTTTGGGCTACAGTGGCTGCCTGGTGAACTTTGCACATTTATGCTTCCCACCATGGCATTATTTTCAAATTATGGATAATTCTTTTGGTTTTGTACGTTCAGATTAAACACGCGTGTATGTGGTATTTCGGACAACAGGGGCGGCCTGAGGAACTTTGCACGTTTATGCTTTCGGCAATGGCACTAGTTTCAAATTATAGGTGATTCTTTTTGTTTTGCACGTGCGGACTAAACACGCGTGTATGCGGTATTTTGGGCTACAGTGGCTGCCTGGTGAACTTTGCACGTTTATGCTTTTGACAATGACATTATTTTCAAATTATGGGTGATATTTTGAATTTCTACGTGGGGACTGAACACGCATGCATGCTGTATTTCGCAGAAGAGTGGCTGCCTGGTGAACTTTCCACATTTATGCTTCCCACCATGGCATTATTTTCAAATTATGGATAATTCTTTTGGTTTTGTACGTTCCGATTAAACACGCGTGTATGTGGTATTTCGGACAACAGAGGCGGCCTGAGGAACTTTGCACGTTTATGCTTTCGGCAATGGCACTAGTTTCAAATTATAGGTGATTCTTTTTGTTTTGCACGTGCGAACTAAACACGAGTGAATGCGGTATTACGGACAACAGTGGCTGTCTGATGAACTTTGCACGTTTGTGCTTTCGACCATGGCATTATTTTCAAATTATGGATGATTCTTTTGGTTTTGTACGTGCCCAGTAAACACGCGTGTATGCGGTATTTCGGACAAGAGTAGCTGCCTGATGAACTTTGCACGTTTATGCTTTCGACCTTGGCATAACTTTCGAATTATGGATGATTCTTTTGGTTTTGTACGTGCGGACTAAACACGAGTGAATGCGGTATTACCGACAACAGCGGCTGTCTGTTCACGTTTATGCTTTCGACCATGGCATTATTTTCAAATTATGGATGATTCTTTTGCTTTTGTACATGCGGACTAAACATGAGTGAATGCCGTATTTCGGACAACAGGGGCTGCCTGATGAACTTTGCACGTTTATGCTTTCGACAATGGCACTAGTTTCAAATTATAGGTGATTCTTTTTGTTTTGCACGTGCGGACTAAACACGCGTGTATGCGGTATTTTGGGCTAATGTGGCTGCCTGGTGAACTTTGCACGTTTATGCTTTTGACAATGACATTATTTTCAAATTATGGGTGATATTTTGAATTTCTACGTGAGGACTGAACACGCATGCATGCTGTATTTCACAGAAGAGTGGCTGCCTGATGAACTTTCCACGTTTATGCTTCCCACCATGACATTATTTTCAAATTATGGATGATTCTTTTGGTTTTGTACGGGCGCACTAAACATGCGTGTATGCGGTATTTCGGCCAGGAGTAGCTGCCTGATGAACTTTGCACGTTTGTGGTTTCGACCATGGCATTATTTTCAAATTATGGATGATTCTTTTGGTTTTGTACGTGCGCACTAAACATGCGTGTATGCGGTATTTCGGACAAGAGTAGCTGCCTGATGAATTTTGCGCGTTTATGCTTTCGACCATGGCATTACTTTCAAATTATGGATGATTCTTTTGGTTTTGTACGTGCGGATTAAACACGCGTGTATGTCGTATTTCGGACAACAGTGACTGTCTGATGAACTTTGCACTTTTATGCTTTCTTCAATGCACTAGTTTCAAATTATAGATGATTCTTTTTGTTTTGCACGTGTGGACTAACCACGCGTGTATGCGGTATTTTGGGCTACAGTTGCTGCCTGGTGAACTTTGCACGTTTATGCTTTTGACAATGACATTTTTTCAAATTATGGGTGATACTTTTTAATTTCTACGTGAGGACTGAACACGCATGTATGCTGTGTTTCGCAGAAGAGTGGCTGCCTGATGAACTTTCCACGTTTATGCTTCCGACCATGGCATTATTTTCAAATTACGGATGATTATTTTGGTTTTGTACGTGCGCACTAAACACGCGTGTATGCGGTATTTCGGACAGGAGTGGCTGCCTGATGATCTTTGTATGTTTATGCTTTCGGCCATGGCAATATTTTCAAATTATGGATTATTCTTTTGGTTTTGTACGTGCGGACTAAACATGCGTGTATGCGGTATTACCGACAACTGTGGCTGTCTGATGAACTTTGCACGTTTATGCTTTCGACCATGGCATTATTTTCAAATTATTGGTGATTCTTTTGGTTTTGTACGTGCGCACTAAACATGCGTGTATGCGGTATTTCGGACAAGAGTAGCTGCCTGATGAACTTTGCACGTTTATGCTTTCGACCACAACATTACTTTCAAATTATGCATGATTCTTTTGGTTTTGTACGTGCGGACAAAACACGAGTGAATGCGGTATTACCGACAACAGTGGCTGTCTGATGAACTTTGCATGTTTATGCTTTCGACCATTGGCTAGTTCCATCTCAAATCGAACAATCCGGTACACTTGATGTCTCGAATGAACGGGAAAAAAATATATGTTGAAGCCATCAGTGAGTTAGGAGAAATAAACGCTCTCCGAATTCTCTCCGCTGCGCGGTTCTGGAAATAGGAGAGGAGGAAAAAACTGTCTCTCCTAAGGCGACGTCGTCGCGAGCGGGTTTGAGCGTTCGCTACAAGGCCATTTCTTCTCGCATTATAGTAATTTCTTGATCTGACTTTAGACCACTTAGGGCACAATAGGATCCTTCGTTGGCAGTGCTGTACCGGTTTTTGTCTGTCTGCAAAAAAATATCAAAGTTGACTCAAAGTGCCGAAAAACACCATATTCACTGCAGCTTTGCGGATGATGTACAAAACGGATAAGACTGAGCTTTATGCCGTTTAATTTGTCATTCATAGGGCTATCGAATGATGTATAATTTGTTGCTCTGCTCTGTAAGAAACGTAAGCGATACCTCTTTTAGTAGCACCACACCACCGAAAAATGACGAATTTCGGAAGCCTTTATTTAAAAAAGCCCACCAGAAACTTACCTCGAAAATTTTATATGTTGTAGGTAGTTCCTTAGACTATGCACAGAAGCAAAATCAAAATTCGGACTTGATCGGTAGGCACACTGTGAATTTTTTGCCAGCCCTATACGCGGAGCGCATTCAAGCGGAGGCACCGTGTCCCGCCTGTTGCAAAATCAAATTTTCCAAAGGGACTTTCAACTTTTGTCTTCATATAAAAAGTAATTGCTGTCATTTGAAACCATTCTGAGGTTTAAAGGTTTCCTTTTCAAGGTTCTGAGCGTTTGCGTTCATAACAATGGTGTAATCGCTGAATCTAGATTGCGGAGCAACCAGATGTGCTCGCATTTTTTGCGGGATGTCACACATGCATTGCAAGTGCTGGGAGCCCGGGAAGAACAGAATGATTTTACATCTTCGTAAGAGGCATATCTGTTCAGGGTTATTCTAAACAAGCATATTTGCTGTACGCATTATGGCAGGAGGGCCTCATTGACTTCCAGTATTATTTGAAACATTTCCTTTCCTACGGCCCCACGACCTCGGACGGGGGAAACTGCACTGAGGAAAACGTTGTAGTGTCATATGCACATACTCAAGGCTAATTCATGGTGCCTTTTGTGAACCTTGCCGAAACAGCCCGACTGGCACCGCTGTCCAATATATTATTCGGTTCGACATGCTGCGACCATGGGAAGGTCCTGATCGCATTTACTCCCTGAAGACACCTTGCGCAAAGTTTCGCCTACACACAGAAGACGCTTCACTCACTTCTCGACTACAGAAGTGCATGGAGTGCCCGTATACAGAGTGTGCGACGACATCTGCATTACTGTAGTGTGTCGTCCTGGTATCACACCTACCTCAATGGCCTCTTTGTTGTACAGTGCTGATCGTGTGGATTTAGCTGACTAGATATATATACCGCCTCATAAACAAGAAAAAAGTGCTATAGACAAAGGATTTTTGCTTTGCTTCGGAGATCTGCGTAGCGGCCCTAAAGACTGTGGTTCCAGCAGATGAAGCCGAAGGCGTAACAGAAGTGGGCCAGCTATGCAGAAGCTGCTTCACAACATGCTGAATCACAACCCGCAGCAATGTTGCCCACATTTGCAAGAAAATCTGACAAGAACCTGCCATCAAAAGTAACATTAAGGAAAGTGGCTTCCACAACGGCCTAAAGCAGTTCATGACACGAGCACTCTCATCCACCCCGAATGCTCTGCATAACTTTCGTTACCTTCTTACCTTCGTCACCTTGTCTTCTTCGCTGTCAAGTTCTTGTTATTCTGTGTACTGTACACATGCTTCGATATGATCACCGTGGACAAATATACCTCTTATAAAGACGCAAAAGTATTCTAAAGCACTCTGTTCTTCACGGGCTCCCAGCACTTGCAACGCATGTGTGTCATCCCGCAAAAAATGTGAGCGCATATGGTTGCTCCACAATCTACATTCAGCGATTACAACACTATTATGAACGCAAGCGCTCAGAACGGTTTCAAATGATAGCAATTACTTTTTATGTGAAGACAGAGGTGAAAGTCCCTTTGGAAAATTCGATTTTGCAACACGCGGGACACGGTGCCACGGCTTGAATGCACTCCGCGTATAGGGCTGGCAAAAAATTCACAGTGCGCCTACCGATAAAGTCCGACTTTTGATTTTTCCTCTATGCATAGTCTAAGGACCTACCTACAACATATAAAATTTTCGAGGCAAGTTTTTGGTGGGGTTTTTTAGATAAAGGCAACCGAAATTCGTCATTTTTCGGTGGTATGGTGTCACTAAAAGAGGTATCGCTTACGTTCCTGACAGAGTAGAACAACAAATTATACATCATTCGATAGCCACATGAATGACAAATTAAACGGCATAAAGCTCAATCTTATCCGTTTTGTACATCGTCCGCAAAGCTGCAGTGAATATGGTGTTTTTCGGCACTTTGAGTCAACTTTGATATTTTTTTGCAGACAAACAAAAACCGGTACAGCACTGCCACCGCAGGATCCTATTGTGCCCTAAGTGGTCTAAAACGAGATCAAGAAATTTCTATATTATGCGACAAGAAATAGCTTTGTAGCGAACGGTCAAACCCGCGCACGACGACGTCGCCTTATGAGAGGCAGCTTTTTCCTCCTCTCCTACTTCCCGAACAGCGCAGCCCAGAGAATTCAGAAAGCGTTTATTTCTCCTAACTCACCGATGGCTTCAACATATATTTTTTTCCCGTTCATTCGAGACATCAAGTGTACCGGATTGTTCGATTTGAGATGGAACTAGCCCATTGCATTATTTTCAAATTATTGGTGATTCTTTTGGTTTTCTACGTGCGCACTAAACATGCGTGTATGCGGTATTTCGGACAAGAGTAGCTGCCTGATGAACTTTGCACGTTTATGCTTTCGACCACAACATTACTTTCAAATTATGCATGATTCTTTTGGTTTTGTACGTGCGGACAAAACACGAGTGAATGCGGTATTACCGACAACAGTGGCTGTCTGATGAACTTTGCAGGTCTATGCTTTCGACCATGGGATTACTTTCAAATTATGGATGATTCATTTGGTTTTGTACGTGCGGACTAAACACGCGTGTATGTGGTATTTCGGACAACAGTGGCTGCCTGATGAACTTTGCACGTTTATGCTTTCGACAATGTCACTAGTTTCAAATTATAGGTTATTCTTTTTTGTTGTCCACGTGCGGACTAAACACGCGTGTATGCGGTATTTTGGGCTATAGTGGCTGCCTGGTGAACTTTGCACGTTTATGCTTTTGACAATGACAATATTTTCAAATTATGGGGCATATTTTGAATTTCTACGTGAGGACTGAACACGCATGCATGCTGTATTTCACAGAAGAGTGGCTGCCTGATGAACTTTCCACGTTTATGCTTCCCACCATGGAATTATTTTCAAATTATGGATGATTCTTTTGGTTTTGTACGTGCGGACTAAACACGAGTGAATGCGGTATTACGGACAACAGTGGCTGTCTGATGAACTTTGCACGTTTGTGCTTTCGACCATGGCATTATTTTCAAATTATGGATGATTCTTTTGGTTTTGTACGTGCCCAGTAGACACGCGTGTATGCGGTATTTCGGACAAGAGTGTCTGCCTGATGAACTTCGCACGCTTATGCTTCCGACCATGGCATTATTTTCAAATTATGGATGATTCTTTTGGTTTTGTACGTCCGGATTAAACACGCGTGTATGTCGTATTTCGGACAACAGTGACTGTCTGATGAACTTTGCACTTTTATGCTTTCGACAATGCACTAGTTTCAAATTAAAGATGATTCTTTTTGTTTTGCACGTGTGCACTAAACACGCGTGTATGCGGTATTTTGGGCTACAGTGGCTGCCTGGTGAACTTTGCACGTTTATGCTTTTGACAATGACATTTTTTTCAAATTATGGGTGATTATTTCGGTTTTGTACGTGCGCACTAAACACGCGTGTATGCGGTATTTCGGACAGGAGTGGCTGCCTGATGATCTTCACATGTTTATGCTTTCGGCCATGGCATTATTTTCAAATTATGGATGATTCTTTTGGTTTTGTACGTGCGGACTAAACATGCGTGTATGCGGTATTTCGGACAGGAGTGGCTGCCTGATGATCTTCACATGTTTATGCTTTCGGCCATGGCATTATTTTCAAATTATCGATGATTCTTTTGGTTTTGTCCGTGCGGACTAAACACGAGTGAATGCGGTATTTCGGACAACAGTGGCTGTCTGATGAACTTTGCACGTTTGTGCTTTCGACCACAACATTACTTTCAAATTATGGATGATTCTTTTGGTTTTGTACGTGCGGACTAAACACCAGTGAATGCGGTATTACCGACAACAGTGGCTGTCTGAAGAACTTTGCATGTTTATGCTTTCGACCATGGCATTATTTTCAAATTATTGGTGATTCTTTTGGTTTTGTACGTGCGCACTAAACATGCGTGTATGCGGTATTTCGGCCAAGAGTAGCTGCCTGATGAACTTTGCACGTTTATGCATTCGACCACAACATTACTTTCAAATTATGCATGATTCTTTTGTTTTTGTACGTGCGGACAAAACACGAGTGAATGCGGTATTACCGACAACAGTGGCTGTCTGATGAATTTTGCACGTTTATGCTTTCGACCATGGGATTACTTTCAAATTATGGATGATTCATTTGGTTTTGTACGTGCTGACTAAACACGCGTGTATGTGGTATTTCGGACAACAGTGGCTGCCTGATGAACTTTGCACGTTTATGCTTTCGACAATGGCACTCGTTTCAAATTATAGATTATTCTTTTTTGTTGTCCACGTGCGGACTAAACACGCGTGTATGCGGTATTTTGGGCTACAGTGGCTGCCTGGTGAACTTTACACGTTTATGCTTTCGACAATGACATTATTTTCAAATTATGGGACATACTTTTTAATTTCTATGTGAGGACTGAACACGCATGTATGCGGTATTTCGCAGAAGAGTGGCTGCCTGGTGAACTTTCCACATTAATGCTTCCCACCATGGCATTATTTTCAAATTATGGATAATTCTTTAGGTTTTGTACGTTCAGATTAAACACGCGTGTATGTGGTATTTCGGACATCAGGGGCGGCCTGAGGAACTTTGCACGTTTATGCTTTCGGCAATGGCACTAGTTTCAAATTATAGGTGATTCTTTTTGTTTTGCACGTGCGGACTAAACACGCGTGTATGCGGTATTTTGGGCTACAGTGGCTGCCTGGTGAACTTTGCACGTTTATGCTTTTGACAATGACATTATTTTCAAATTATGGGTGATATTTTGAATTTCTACGTGAGGACAGAACACGCATGCATGCTGTATTTCACAGAAGAGTGGCTGCCTGATGAACTTTCCACGTTTATGCTTCCCACCATGGCATTATTTTCAAATTATGGATGATTATTTTAGTTTTGTACGTGCGGACTAAACACGAGTGAATGCGGTATCAAGGTATATCTAAACTGGTAGCGAAAACTAGCGAAAATACCAAATCAGACCCATCGGCAAGGCCACCAGCAAGAGGCGCGAGCGATCCTGGGTGTTGACAGTAGAGGTACTGTTGTAAACAGAAAAACTTTGCAACATGGGCGTCGCTTGTGTGTGTACTAATAGGTTATTCATAATTTCAATGTAGAAAAAGCTTTCTGTTGCCCCGCTCGTGCACATATACAAGATCATCTACCACTCGAGTACATTTCCGTATCCTGCTCCTTTGCGCATGTGTCACAGTTGGGGGTGTTTATCCGTGCGTCTCTGTATCCGTACCGTGTGTCCGTGCATTGTAATACGGAGTTCGTACACTCTTTGGGGTAAACAGGAATCGACGTTCACATCTCCGTAGTGTAGACCAAGATTAACACGTGTAAACAGGTGAATACATTGCATCCCCTGTTGCTGGGCCCGCGAAAAAAAAGATTTCGTCATGGGACGAGTGGCCATGATAGTGTGGTGTTAGCAGGAACCAACTGTGCACCAACGATGTCGTGTTTTGTTGCAATGGACTTATAACGGCCACTCATTGAATAAATGCAAATGTCTAATCACTAGGTGTACGTATAGCTCTAGGTGAGAAATGGGCCTTATGTGAGCCTTCCTAATTTCTGTATGGTCATCACGATGCCTTTCTGTTTGGAGTTGTCAAAATCTGTGATAATCGTATGTATTTGGAATTGATATGATTCATTAAACCTGATATGCTTTATTTTTCTGTGTTCTCGTCTGGTATTGTTGACTGGGCGCTGAAAAGGGAATACAAAGCAAGCGAAGTGGGCCAATGTAAACGTGCATGGCTAATTATGCACTACTTATTATTCATACTAGTGACGTCATCTCTGACGTCGTTTATTTACAATCGTAGTAGTCCGCGCAACGGATGGATGGCGCTGACCGTCTCAATCATGGCGTCATTCTGAAGACACAGAGGCCTATGGGAGTTGCGCTACCTGTTTAAATATACCTTGGCGGTATTACGGACAACAGTGGCTGTCTGATGAACTTTGCACGTTTGTGCTTTCGACGATGGCATTATTTTCAAATTCCCGGCGTCGGGAACTTGGCGCCCCCATCGCCCGGCAGCAGCCGCAGTAGCCCCCTCCTGCACTCACGGTTGGGTCGCCGCAGGAGGGAGACCCCCACGTATAGCTGTGCGTGGCTTTCCCGTGGCTGGGGAAAGGGGGATCCTGGCAGTTGAGTGGACTCGGAGGTTGGTTTGGACCCTTCGGGGCCCCTCCGGGAAAACAACACACTGCTTTGGCCCCTGCTTCCCACAGACGGGTGATCCTGGAAGGCCCGGCCAGGACTATCCAGCTAGTCGCCATCTCGCTTTTCATTACTTTTTTCTTTCTTCTGCTCTCCCTCTATCTTTCCTCCTTTTCACCTTCTTTGGCGGCAAGGGTCAACCTTGGGCAGTCTTTTCACTCTCCAGAAGCTGCACTTGGGTATAGTGCAGAGGGATGTGTTAATGTGCAGAGCATGTTCCCTTGGTTGGGGTCGGTGGTGGCCGACACACCTACTGCACTGAACACCATATATTTTTTGCATGGACACTCAAACCTCTAAAAGACGTGATCGGCCTCCTAAAAGAAGCCGCAACGAGGCACTAACTATGAATCTTCTTAATGTGACTCAAGAACCCTGGTTCCCAAAGTTTCTTATCCTACACTCAGAAGACCAGAACTGCCCACTCGAAAAGATATCTCCCTTTGTGACTGCAAAGGCTCTAGAACAGTTAATAGGGAAATCCTATGAGGCCAAAAAGCTAAGAACAGGTGACATTCAGGTTCTAGTTCAGACCAAACAACAGAGCGCAGCCCTCCAATCACTAAAGAAAATTGGCGATACACCTGTATCTGTCACAGCACATCGCACTCTGAACATTGTTAAAGGTGTGATTTCTGTGGATGAATTGCTCCCATGCTCAGATACCGAAATAGAAGAAGGCTTACAAGATCAGGGAGTCGTGCTCGCAAAAAGAATTGTAATGCGCAGGGAAGGCAAGGAAATACCAACTAAGCATGTAGTCCTGTCCTTTCAGCTCCATACACTTCCTTCTTCCTTGAAGGCAGGATACATCAACTGTCAAGTAAGAGCATATGTTCCTAGCCCGAGGCGCTGCTTTAAATGCCAACACTTTGGACACAGCTCGCAGACCTGCAGGGGACATGCAACATGCCCAAAATGTGCTGAGAAAGACCACACACCAGAGCCTTGCCAAAGTAACGTAAAATGTGTAAACTGTCGTGGCGAGCACCCCGTCTACTCCAGGTCGTGCCCCCGATTTCAAGAAGAAAAACAAATCTTAAAAATAAAGACAGAGCAAAACATCACATACAAAGCAGCTAAGACACAACTGGAATTTCAGAATAAAGGCACTTTTTCCGAAGTGGTGCGCAGGGGAGTGGCACCACTCGGAGTATCTGTGGAGACCCAGACTCCTGGACCTCCACTCCACACTCCCCAAAGAAAAGAGAGGGCCACGGAAGTGTCCCCTCAGGCTGGCCAAACTGCCAGCCCAAACGGGACGGCAACAACCTCATCAGAGGTTGCTGGCTCCCCTTCTGTTTGGGACGAGATTACAAGCTATCCGTCCCAAGCCCTAACCATGGAAGTTGACGACGACGACCGCTCATCACAGAAGTCGTCGTCGAGTCTTCCAGCTGGTTCTTCTCAGGGGAAGGACAAGCGGGAGAAGTCAGGTGGTAGAGGTAGAGGAAAGCATAAGGAGCAGCAGAAAATACCCCCACCAAGAATACAGGCTCCATAAAGCCATGCAGAGACAACACAAAATTCACATAAAATACACACACTACACAATGCAGGTGTTCCTTTTCCTCCTTCTAATTACCTTAATGAAGCCTAGCATTATCCTTCAGTGGAATTGCCGAGGCCTGCTCGCAAATATAGATGATGTTCATGATGTTTGTGAAACACACACTGCCGCCTGTATTTGCTTGCAGGAAACTTATCTGAACCCCTGTAACCCTAATCCATTCAGACAATGGAATCTCTTTAGGAAGGACCGATCCAACACAGCACGGGCTTCTGGAGGTGTCGCAGTTCTGACACGAAAACACCTTCCTGCAAGGTACATTCCACTAAACACAACACTTGAGGCTGTTGCTATTCACATTTGTCTCGATAATGTAATAACTGTATGTTCTCTTTATCTTCCACCTTCGATAGCTGTTAAACAGAAACAAATAGAAGATATTTTGGACCAGCTTCCCGCACCGTTCATTCTGCTTGGAGATTTCAATGCACACAACATCTTGTGGGGGAGCCAAAAAACCGATAGTCGTGGGAGAATGTTGGAACGAATCCTCCTTGCAAGGCCTGTCTGCTTACTAAATACGGGATTGCCAACGTATGTAAACTCTGCATCAAGGTCGTTTTCCGCAATAGACATCTCCTTGTGCAGTTCTTCTCTTTTCCACTGCATGGACTGGAGAGTTGAACAGAATCCCCGAGGTAGCGATCATTTTCCGGTCATTATTAAATTGCATGGTTACACTAACAACATAAAAACTCGTCCACCACGGTGGAAATTACAAGAGGCAAATTGGGACATATTTGAAAGAGAAGCAAATTTCCTGTCTTCTGCTTTTCAGGGTTTGAATGTTGAGGAGGCAAATAAATTGGTCACTCATACAATTATAAATGCCGCTGAACAGTCCATTCCGCAAACATCTGGCCGACTCCCCAAGCGCTCCAAGCCTTGGTGGACGAGCGATTGTGGAAGCACACGCAAAGAACAAAACCGGGCGTGGGGTGTCTTTCGACGGCACCCCACTACAACAAATCTAATTGCTTTCAGAAGAGCTCGGGCGAAAGCACGTTGGACGCGAAGGCAAGCAAAGAAAGAGTCTTGGAGAAATTTCGTATCATCCTTAAATAGTAACACTCCATCAAAAATAATATGGGACAGACTAAAGAAAATAAAGGGCGACTATACAAGCTTCTGTGTACCATTGTTAGAAATAAATGGTACAGTGTGTCAAAGTATGGAGGAGCAGGCCAATGCCCTCGGGGAACATTTCCAACAAGTGTCAAGTTCATCCCATTACAGCAGAGATTTCCTAAAAATTAAATCATCTGCTGAAAGGCATGCAGTTGACAGTGGGTCAGATGAGAGGTGTGGTTACAACTCACCTTTTCAATGGCGGAGCTACAAAGGGCTCTGTCATCCCCTAAAAACTCGGCACCTGGACCTGATCGCATAGTGTACTCCATGCTTAAACATCTGTCTTCATTAAAGTCTCTCCTGGATTTCTTTAATTTTATCTGGCGAGAAGGTGTTCTCCCTTCTGGCTGGAAGGAGGCAACCATAGTTCCACTGCTGAAGCCAGGAAAACATCCCTCGCACCCGTGCAGTTACCGACCCATAGCGCTGACAAGTTGTCTGGGGAAGACCTTTGAGCGCATGGTCAACAATCGTCTTATGTATTTTCTAGAAGAAAATAATTGTTTGGATAAATATCAGTGTGGCTTTAGAGCTGGGTGCTCAACAGTCGACCAACTTTTGCGTTTGGAGACTACCATTAGAGAAGCCTTCGTCAGGAAACAGCATTGTATGTCTGTTTTCTTCGATTTAGAGAAGGCATACGATACAGCATGGCGATATGGTATCCTTCGAGACTTGCATGCACTCGGTATACGTGGCAGAATGTTCCAATGTATTACCAATTTCCTACAGGGAAGAACTTTCAGGGTACAAGTTGGGACAACACTATCTCGTCCATTCATCCAGGAAAATGGTGTCCCGCAGGGATCCGTACTTAGCGTGACCCTTTTCATTGTAAAAATGAATTCTTTAGCAAGTGTTATCCCTTCATCAATCAAATACTCGTTGTACGTCGACGATGTTCAGATTTCTTATTGCTCCTCTAACCTATCGGTGTGCGAACGTCAGCTACAGCTAACAATAAATAAACTGGTTAAATGGTCTCAGGAAAATGGCTTCAAATTCTCTCCCGACAAGACAGTCTGTGTTCGTTTCTCGAAGTTTCGGAGAATGTTCCCAGACCCCACTCTTTCTATGTGCAACCAAAGTATAAGCGTGAAATCTGAACACAAATTCCTTGGTCTCATATTCGACGAAAAACTCTCATTCTCAGCTCACCTGAAAACCCTCAAGAAAAAATGCATAAAGTCTTTGAACATTTCAAAGGTACTCTCACACCGATCCTGGGGAGCAGATCGCGATACGTTACACCGGATCTATGTCTCCACTGTCCTTTCAAAACTTGATTACGGTTCTGTGGTGTATGGGTCAGCACAACCTTCTACTCTGAAAATGTTGGACCCTGTACATCACCTGGGACTGCGCCTGGTCCTTGGAGCTTTCCGGACCTCGCCTGTCGAGAGCCTTTACGTAGAAACCAATGAGTGGTCTCTCGAAAGGCGGCGGTTCTACCTGAGTACGTCATATGCATTAAGGATTAGAGGCTACCCACAAAACCCGGCGATCCCTGCTGTAAGAGACACACAATATAAACAACTCTTTTTAAACAGGCCTTCAGCGGTATTGCCATTTAGTATGCGCATGTCTAAGAAAATTGAGCACTATGGCTTTACAGAATATAAGTCCATGATCCTTGAGTACAGTAAAAAAATCCCTCCATGGCAACCTCATCCAAAATATGATAGATCACTCACTAGATATGACAAACGTAATACCCCAAACATTGTACTGAAACAGGAATTTGAGCACCTAAGGAAAACCTTTGGCAATCATGTTGAATTCTACACGGATGGATCGAAAACAAATACTAGGGTTTCATGTGCTATGGTTACTGGAGTTGTCACACGTTCACACCGGCTACAGAACACCATGTCTATTTTAACTGCTGAAGTGTATGGAATAATTTTAGCTCTCAACTACATCATACAAAACCACATAAGATCCTCAGTAATATACACAGATTCTCTCAGTTCTCTGCAGGCTATTTGTAACATACACCCCACTAAAAACCTGGTAGTTCATCGTGCAAGGAGCCTGGCAAGCACTATAGCTAATAGGGCCTATCAGGTACTCTTCTGCTGGGTACCCAGTCATGTTGGCATACCTGGCAATGAACAAGCTGATCATGCTGCTACGGCTGCGTTAACAGGTGACATAACCCCTTTCGAAATTCCATATCAAGATCTCAAACTACGTCTGAAAAGATGCATCAATAATGACTGGCAAACATCTTGGGACATGCAAACCAATAATAAATTACACAGTATCAAGCCCTATGTAGGCTCCAGTTCACCTGGTATGTCCAATCGACTATATGAAGTGTTATCCTCCCGCCTTCGTTTGGGACACACATACTTGACACATGGGTATCTTCTACGAGAAGAAGACCCAACGGAATGCACTGTGGTGAACAGCTTTCGATCATTCACATCCTCATCACGTGTCCAGCGTACCAACATCTTCGTCAACATCATTTTTCTCCCTTTTATAGAACCTTTTTGCCCCTCCATCCAATGCTACTGCTGGGAGATGACAGCTTTGTTCCTTTTGAGAACGTGTATAGGTTTTTTAAAGATACTGGATTTTTAAAAGATCTGTGATTTTAAATACTAATGTAACAGTTACTTTAAATTTTAGTCCTGCACATGTAATTTTTAACTAACTAGTCTTCAGTGGTATTTGGCGCACTATGGCCTTTGTAGCTGATGCGCCAATAAAACCCGAATCAAATCAAAATATTTTCAAATTATGGATGATTCTTTTGGTTTTGTACGTGCCCAGTAAACACGCGTGTATGCGGTATTTCGGACAAGAGTGTCTGCCTGATGAACTTCGCACGCTTATGCTTCCGACCATGGCATTATTTTCAAATTATGGATGATTCTTTTGGTTTTGTACGTGCGGACTAAACATGCGTGTATGTCGTATTTCGGACAACAGTGACTGTCTGATGAACTTTGCACTTTTATGCTTTCGACAATGCACTAGTTTCAAATTATAGATGATTCTTTTTGTTTTGCACGTGTGGACTAAACACGCGTGTATGCGGTATTTTGGGCTACAGTGGCTGCCTGGTGAACTTTGCACGTTTATGCTTTTGACAATGACATTATTTTCAAATTATGGGTGATATTTTGAATTTCTACGTGAGGACTGAACACGCATGCATGCTGTATTTCACAGAAGAGTGGCTGCCTGATGAACTTTCCACGTTTATGCTTCCCACCATGGCATTATTTTCAAATTATGAATGATTCTTTTGGTTTTGTACGTGCGCACTAAACATGCGTGTATGCGGTATTTCGGACAGGGGTAGCTGCCTGATGAACTTTGCACGTTTGTGCTTTCGACCATGGCATTATTTTCAAATTATGGATGATTCTTTTGATTTTGTACGTGCGCACTAAACATGCGTGTATGCGGTATTTCGGACAAGAGTATCTGCCTGATGAATTTTGCGCGTTTATGCTTTCGACCATGGCATTACTTTCAAATTATGGATGATTCTTTTGGTTTTGTACGTGCGGACTTAACACGAGTGAATGCGGTATTACCGAAAACAGTGGCTGTCTGATGAACTTTGCATGTTTATGCTTTCGACCATGGCATTATTTTAAAATTATGGATGATTCTTTTGGTTTTGTACGTGCGGACAAAACACGAGTGAATGCTGTGTTTCGGACAACAGGGGCTGCCTGATGAACTTTGCACGTTTATGCTTTCGACAATGGCACTAGTTTCAAATTATAGGTGATTCTTTTTGTTTTGCACGTGCGGACTAAACACGCGTGTATGCGGTATTTTGGGCTACAGTGGCTGCCTGGTGAACTTTGCACGTTTATGCTTTTGACAATGACATTATTTTCAAATTATGGGTGATATTTTGAATTGCTACGTGAGGACTGAACACGCATGCATGCTGTATTTCACCGAAGAGTGGCTGCCTGATGAACTTTCCACGTTTATGCTTTCCACCATGGCATTATTTTCAAATTATGGATGATTCTTTTGGTTTTGTACGTGCGGACTAAACACGAGTGAATGCGGTATTACGGACAACAGTGGCTGTCTGATGAACTTTGCACGTTTGTGCTTTCGACCATGGCATTATTTTCAAATTATGGATGATTCTTTTGGTTTTGTACGTGCCGAGTAAACACGCGTGTATGCTGTATTTCGGACAAGAGTGTCTGCCTGATGAACTTCGCATGCTTATGCTTCCGACCATGGCATTATTTTCAAATTATGGATGATTCTTTTGGTTTTGTACGTGCGGATTAAACACGCGTGTATGTCGTATTTCGGACAACAGTGACTGTCTGATGAACTTTGCACTTTTATGCTTTCGACAATGCACTAGTTTCAAATTATAGATGATTCTTTTTGTTTTGCACGTGTCGACTAAACACGCGTGTATGCGGTATTTTGGGCTACAGTGGCTGCCTGGTGAACTTTGCACGTTTATGCTTTTGACAATGACATTATTTTCAAATTATGGGTGATATTTTGAATTTCTACGTGAGGACTGAACACGCATGCATGCTGTATTTCACAGAAGAGTGGCTGTCTGATGAACTTTCCACGTTTATGCTTCCCACCATGGCATTATTTTCAAATTATGGATGATTCTTTTGGTTTTGTACGTGCGGACTAAACACGAGTGAATGCGGTATTACGGACAACAGTGGCTGTCTGATGAACTTTGCACGTTTGTGCTTTCGACCATGGCATTATTTTCATAATATGGATGATTCTTTTGGTTTTGTACGTACCGAGTAAACACGCGCGTATGCGGTATTTCGGACAAGAGTGTCTGCCTGATGAACTTCGCACGCTTATGCTTCCGACCATGGCATTATTTTCAAATTATGGATGATTCTTTTGGGTTTGTACGTGCGGATTAAACACGCGTGTATGTCGTATTTCGGACAACAGTGACTGTCTGATGAACTTTGCACTTTTATGCTTTAGACAATGCACTAGTTTCAAATTATAGATGATTCTTTTTGTTTTGCACGTGTGGACTAAACACGCGTGTATGCGGTATTTTGGGCTACAGTGGCTGCCTGGTGAACTTTGCACGTTTATTCTTTTGACAATGACATTTTTTTCAAATTATGGATGATACTTTTTAATTTCTACGTGAGGACTGAACACGCATGTATGCTGTGTTTCGCAGAAGAGTGGCTGCCTGATGAACTTTCCACGTTTATGCTTCCGACCATGGCATTATTTTCAAATATGGATGATTCTTTTGGTTTTGTACGTGCGGATTAAACACGCGTGTATGTGGTATTTCGGACAACAGGGGCTGCCTGATGAACTTTGCACGTTTGTGCTTTCGACAATGACACTAGTTTCAAATTATAGGTGATTATTTTTGTTTTGTACGAGCGGACGAAACACGCGTGTATGCGGTATTTTGGGCTACAGTGGCTGCCTGGTGAACTTTGCACCTTTATGCTTTCGACAAACACAATATTTTCAAAATATAGGTGATCCTTTTGGATTTCTACGTGCGGAATAAACACGCGTGTGTGCGCTGTTTCGGACAAGAGTGGCTGCCTGATGAACTTTCCACGTTTATGCTTTCCACAATGGCACAAGTTTCAAATTATAGGTGATTCTTTTTGTTTTGCACGTGCGGACTAAACACGTGTGTATGCGGTATTTTGGGAAACAGTGGCTGCCTGGTGAACTTTGCACCTTTATGCTTTCGACAAACACAATATTTTCAAAATATGGGTGATTCTTTTGAATTTCTACGTGCGGACTAAACACGCGTGTATGCGGTATTTCGGACAGGAGCGGCTGCCTGATGAACTTTGCACGTTTATGCTTTCGACCATGGCATTATTTTCAGATTATGGATGATTCATTTGGTTTTGTACGTGCGGACTAAACACGCGTGTATTCGGTATTTTGGGCAACAGTGGCTGCCTGGTGAACTTTTCACCTTTATGCTTTCGACAAACACAATATTTTCAAAATATGGGTGATTCTTTTTAATTTCTACGTGCGGACTAAACACGCGTGTATGCGGTATTTCGGACAGGAGTGGCTGCCTGATGAACTTTCCACGTTTATGCTTTCGACCATGGCATTATTTTCAAATTATGGATGATTCTTTTGGTTTTGTACGTGCGGACAAAACACGCTTGTATGCGGTATTTCGGACAAGAGTGGCTGCCTGATGAACTTTGCACGTTTATGCTTTCGACAAACACATTATTTTCAAAATATGGGTGATTCTTTTGAATTTCTACGTGCGGACTAAACACGCGTGTATGCGGTATTTCGGACAAGAGTGGCTGCCTGATGAACTTTGCACGTTTATGCTTTCGACCATTGCATTATTTTCAAATTATGGATGATTCTTTTGGTTTTGTACGTGCGGAGAAAACACGCTTGTATGCGGTATTTCGGACAAGTGTGGCTGTCTGATGAACTTTGCACGTTTATGCTTTCGACAAACACATTATTTTCAAAATATGGGTGATTCTTTTGAATTTCTGCGTGCGGACTAAACACGCGTGTATGCGGTATTTCAGACAAGAGTGGCTGCCTGATGAACTTTGCACGTTTATGCTTCCGACCATGGCAGTATTTTCAAATTATAGATGATTCTTTTGGTTTTGTACATGGGGACTAAACATGCGTGTATGCGGTATTTCGGATAAGAGTGGCTGCCTGGTGAACTTTGCAGGTTTATGCTTTCGACAAAAACACTATTTTCAAAATATGGGTGGTTCTTTTGGTTTTGTTACATGCGGACTAAACATGAGTGAATGCGGTATTTCGGACAACAGTGGCTGTCTGATGAACTTTGCACGTTTGTGCTTTCGACAGTGGTATTATCTTCCAATTGTGGATTATTTTTTTCGTTTTGTACGTGCGGACTCAACACGCGTGTATGCGGTATTTCGGACAACAGTGGCTGCCTGATGAACTTTGCACGTTTATGCTTCCGACCATGGCAGTATTTTCAAATTATGGATGATTCTTTTGGTTTTGTACATGGGGACTAAACATGCGTGTATGCGGTATTTCGGGTAAGAGTGGCTGCCTGGTGAACTTTGCAGGTTTATGCTTTCGACAAACACTATTTTTAAAATATGGGTGAATCTTATGAATTTCTACGTGCGGACTAAACACGCGTGTATGCGGTATTTCGGACAGGAGTGGCTGCCTGATGAACTTTGCACGTTTATGCTTTCGACAAACACATTATTTTCAGAATATGGGTCATTCTTTTGAATTTCTACGTGCGGACTAAACACGCGTGTATGCGGTATTTTGGGCTACAGTGGCTGCCTTGTGAACTTTGCACCTTTATGCTTTCGACAAACACAATATTTTCAAAATATGGGTGATTCTTTTGAATTTCTACGTGCGGACTATACACGCGTGTATGCGGTATTTCGGACAGGAGTGGCTGCCTGATGAACTTTGCACGTTTATGCTTTCGACCATGGCATTATTTTCAAATTATGGATGATGCTTTTGGTTTTGTTCGTGCGGAGAAAACACGCTTGTATGCGGTATTTCGGACAAGAGTGGCTGCCTGATGAACTTTGCACGTTTGTGCTTTCGACAATGACACTAGTTTCAAATTATAGGTGATTCTTTTTGTTTTGCACGTGCGGACTAAACACGCGTGTATGCGGTATTTTGGGCTACAGTGGCTGCCTGGTGAACTTTGCACTTTTATGCTTTCGACAAACACATTATTTTCAAAATATGGGTGATTCTTTTGAATTTCTACGTGCGGACTAAACACGCATGTATGCTCTATGTCGCAGAAGAGTGGCTGCCTGATGAACTTTGCACGTTTATGCTTCCGACCATGGGAGTATTTTCAAATTATGGATGATTCTTTTGGTTTTGTACATGGGGACTAAACATGCGTGTATGCGGTATTTCGGATAAGAGTGGTTGCCTGGTGAACTTTGCAGGTTTATGCTTTCGACAAACACTATTTTTAAAATATGGGTGATTCTTTTGAATTTCTACGTGCGGACTAAACACGCGTGTATGCGGTATTTCGGACAGGAGTGGCTGCCTGATGAACTTTGCACGTTTATGCTTTCGACCATGGCACTATTTTAAAATGATGGATGATTCTTTTGGTTTTCTACGTGCGGAGAAAACACGCTTGTATGCCGTATTTCGGACAAGAGTGGCTGCCTGATGAACTTTGCACGTTTATGCTTTCGACAAACACATTATTTTCAAAATATGTGTGATTCTTTTGAATTTCTACGTGCGGACTAAACACGCACGTATGCTGTATTTCGCAGAAGAGTGGCTGCCTGATGAACTTTGCACGTTTATGCTTCCGACCATGGCAGTATTTTCAAATTATGGATGATTCTTTTGGTTTTGTACATGGGGACTAAACATGCGTGTATGCGGTATTTCGGATAAGAGTGGCTGCCTGGTGAACTTTGCAGGGTTATGCTTTCGACAAACACTATTTTTAAAATATGGGTGATCCTTTTGAATTTCTACGTGCGGACTAAACATGCGTGTATGCGGTATTTCGGACAGGAGTGGCTGCCTGATGAACTTTGCACGTTTATGCTTTCGACAAACACATTATTTTCAAAATATGGGTGATTCTTTTGAATTTCTACGTGCGGACTAAACACGCGTGTATGCGGTATTTTGGGCTATAGTGGCTGCCTGGTGAACTTTGCACCTTTATGCTTTCGACAAACACAATATTTTCAAAATATGGGTGATTCTTTTGAATTTCTACGTGCGGACTAAACACGCGTGTATGCGGTATTTCGGACAGGAGTGGCTGCCTGATGAACTTTGCACGTTTATGCTTTCGACCATGGCATTATTTTCAAATTATGAATGATGCTTTAGGTTTTGTTCGTGCGGAGAAAACACGCTTGTATGCGGTATTTCGGACAAGAGTTGCTGCCTGATGAACTTTGCACGTTTATGCTTTCGACAAACACATTGTTTTCAAATATGGGTGATTCTTTTGAATTCCTACGTGCGGAATAAACACGCATGTATGCTGTATTTCGCAGAAGAGGGGCTGCCTGATGAACTTTGCACGTTTATGCTTCCGACCATGGCAGTATTTTCAAATTATGGATGATTCTTTTGGTTTTGTACATGGGGACTAAACATGCGTGTATGCGGTATTTCGGATAAGAGTGGCTGCCTGGTGAACTTTGCAGGGTTATGCTTTCGACAAACACTATTTTTAAAATATGGGTGATTCTTTTGAATTTCTACGTGCGGACTAAACATGCGTGTATGCGGAATTTTTTTCCCCGCAGGGGGCACCGGCTTCGGCTGGTGTTTGGTGAGTGGCGCCACCACGGACCCCAGCCCCCAGTCCCAAGGTGTTACCTACCGTGCCGAGGGGATGAAAGGTGAAGGGAGAGAAACCATGAACGGAGGCGGTCGAGGTTTTGGTCAAACCCCGGCCGATGGGTTTTCAGTAACTCCGGGACCTTTCCACATGTATGGACGTGAAGTGTGGGAGACAGTTTTGGATCGTCCAGCTCTAAATACCGCATGGGTAAAAAATCTTCTTCTAAATCTTTGATCGGGGGCGGTAAGCGCCCTCGCACCGATGGCTTACAAACTGTGCTATTGAACACGCCAAACAACACACCAAAGTTCATTGTCCTGACTAGTGCTGGCCCTGAGCCCACTCCTTTAGGTAAAATGTCGCCCTTTTTCATCGAAAAAGCGGTTGCATCACTTTCAAAAAATGTGGCAGAGATCAAACGCATAAGGTCTGGCGACTTACTGCTCAAATGTGTATCCGAAAGGGATAGCAAAACAATTCTGAACGCGACAGAGATGATGGGGCACAAGATCTCAGCTTCTTTACATAAGACCCTGAATACATGTCGAGGCGTCATTTCCCTGTCTGAACTGATCGATGTGCCAGCTGAAGATATTCTGGTGAACTTGAAAGACCAACAAGTTATAGACGTCCGCAAGATAAAAATCAGACGAAACAACTAATATATTACCACTAGGAACGTTATACTTACGTTTGACACACCGGTGCTACCTGAGAAGCTTAAGGTGGGGTACCTAACAACCGACGTTAGGCCTTACATACCCAACCCTCTTCGTTGCTTTAAGTGCAACCGCTTTGGACACGCTGCAGGTGCATGTACAGGTCGCCCCTGTTGCGCACGTTGTGGGCAGGAGGGACACGAAACCAAGGAATGTGATCGTGCTGAACATTGTGTCAATTGTTCTGAAAACCACCCCTCTTATTCTCGGTCTTGTCCAAAATGGAAAGCCGAAAAAGAGGTTCTACATCTTAAAGTGACACTTAATATAAGTTACATTGAGGCAAGAAAAAGGGTGTCACCATTTTTGTTCGGAAACAAATCTTATGCAGACAAGGCTAAGGAGAAACCAAGAATGATAACACGCGCAACACAAACACAGGTACAATCCACCAAAACGCAAACTGACATCACACCCACTGTCTTACCAACTACATCCATGACGCCACCTGAAGCTGTGGTGTCACAACTGTCATCGTCCTCCGTGGAGAAAATCTCTATGGATTGTGACGATGACTCGAGCTCGGAACGCTCATTCGTGAGCACGAGCTCACAATCACAGAAAAAGACTGTCAAGGGTTTGTCTGGGAGTGGTTCGCTCCCAGACATCTCTGACAAGGAACTGGCAGAGGCCAGGAAGAAAACCCCTCGACAGAAAATAACTGCGCCAAAAAAGTAGGAAATGAAAGCACAGTCCTCTGATTCGAGGTACTTAGATTTAATCTTTTTTCTCTTTCTTTCGTACATTATGGGCCAAACAATCCTCCATTGGAACTGTCGGGGTCTTATTGCAAATGTCGATGACATAAAAGACCTCTTCGAGGAACATAGGGCGGTTTGTTTTTGCTTACAGGAGACAAATTTACACCCACAAAGCATAAACCCCTTTCGGAGATACACCGTGTTCAGAAAGGATCGTTTAGGGTGCGCGCGCGCATCGGGAGGTGTGGCTGTCGTTGTCCCGCAGTCTGTACCTGCAAGGGCCGTACCCCTCGTGACGAACCTAGAGGCCGTTGCCGCTCAAGTATGTCTCGAACGGGTAATTACTGTCTGCTCTCTGTACTTACCGCCAGCAGAAAACATAGACCAAGCAGAGTTTGAACAGTTATGTGATCAGCTTCCTCAGCCCTTCATGATTCTCGGGGACCTTAACGCCCATAATCCGCTGTGGGGCAGCTCAAGGCTCGACAGTCGTGGCAAGCTAATTGAAAGGGTTTTACTTTCAAAGCAGCTCTGCCTTTTGAACACTGGTCTCCCAACGTACATAAATTCTGCCACTCAGACATTTTCACCCCTAGATATTTCTTTGTGCAGCCCCTCTCTGTATTATAATGTCAATTGGGATGTGCAAGCAAACCCTCGCGGTAGCGACCATTTTCCAGTTGTACTTAGATTTCCTGGTCCAACAAGTAGCTTAAGAACACGACCGCCTCGATGGAACCTTTCCCGCGCGGATTGGAGTAATTTTAAGAAAACAGTTGATTTGTCATCTCTGTCTCTTGAGAGAGGAGATATTGAAGAAACAAACAGAGTGGTGACTGATACGATCATAAATGCAGCTGTTCTATCCATTCCACAAACGTCTGGGAACCTGCCAAAGCGCTCCAAGCCTTGGTGGAACACCGACTGCAAGGGTACACGGAAGGAGCAAAATCGGGCATGGAGTATCTTTCGCAAATATCCAACCACAACAAACCTAATCCGGTTTAAAAAGGCTAGGGCTAAAGCCCGTTGGACACGGCGCCAAGCCAAAAAAGCGTCGTGGAAGGATTTTGTCTCAAGTCTGAATAACAACACACCTTCAAAGGTAATTTGGGACAGGCTCCGAAAAGTAAAGGGAGATTATGCTAGTTTTTCTGTTCCTCTATTACAAGTAAATGGCGTGGTGTGCCAAAACGTGCAAGAACAGGCAGACGCCCTTGGAGAACACTTTCAGAGCATATCGAGCTCTTCACATTATAGCGCTGACTTCCTTAAAATCAAGGAACAGTCAGAGAAGCAGACCATCCCCCCTGGATCTGGCAATGGGTACACTTATAACTCCTTATTTACAATGACAGAACTGTTGAGGGCACTATCACGCAGAAAGGTTACTGCACCAGGTCCAGATCGTGTGACATACAGCATGCTAGAAAACCTATCCAATTCCTCGTTAGAATGTGTTTTAGATTTCTTCAACACCGTATGGCGAGAAGGATCACTTCCTTCTGGTTGGAAAGTAGCGACCATAATCCCGCTGTTGAAGCCAGGAAAGGATTCATCAGATCCATCTAGCTATAGGCCCATAGCGCTCACAAGTTGTTTGGGAAAGACTTTTGAACGCATGGTGAACAACCGGCTCATATATTTTTTAGAGGAAAATAACTGCTTGGATCGATACCAATGTGGCTTTAGGGCTGCACGGTCGACAACGGACCACCTTTTGCGCCTTGAAACAACAATTAGGGAGGCTTTTGTAAGAAGTAGGCATTGTGTCAGTGTATTTTTTGACCTGCACAAGGCCTATGACACCACATGGCGGTACGGTATTGTTCGAGACTTGTATGCAATGGGACTTCGCGGTCGCATGCTGCGCTGTATTTTGAACTTCCTCGAAGGGAGAACCTTCAGAGTCCAGGTGGGAACAACACTGTCCCGACCATTTGTACAGGAGAATGGTGTCCCACAGGGGTCAGTTCTAAGTGTCACTCTCTTTATCGTGAAAATGAACTCAATAGCAAAAGTAATTCCTCCTTCTATTAAGTACTCGTTGTACGTTGATGACGTGCAGATTTCCTATTGCTCTTCAAATGTGTCTGCATGTGAGCGCCAGCTCCAGCTGGCAATCAACAGGTTAGTGAAGTGGTCAAATGAAAATGGCTTTCAGTTCTCTCCTGAAAAGACTGTTTGTGTCCACTTTTCGAGGCTTCGGGGAGTTTTCCCTGAGCCAGTTTTGAAGTTGCGCAGTCACCCAATTAATGTACAGCCTGAGCACAAATTTCTCGGGCTTATCTTTGACAAAAAACTGACATTTCTGCCACACATGAAACAACTCAAGAATAAGTGCATTAAATCCCTTAGCATTCTAAAGGTACTTTCACACCGGTCCTGGGGAGCAGATCGCGAAGTACTGAATCGCATCTACATCTCCACTGTCCTTTCTAGATTGGACTATGGATGCGCTGTTTATGGGTCGGCTCGACCAACTGCTTTGAAGATACTCGATCCGATACATCACCAGGGACTACGCTTAGTCCTTGGCGCATTCAGAACATCGCCAGTGGAGAGTTTGTATGTCGAGTCGAACCACTGGTCACTCGCAAGACGGAGGTTTTTCCTTAGCGCCACATATGCACTTAGGGTTCGGTGTTACCCCCAACATCCAGCGCTCGAATGTGTGCAGGACACTCAATACAAGCAACAATTTTTGAATAAACCGTCACAATTACTTCCTTTTTGTATGCGCATCTCTCAGGAAGTTAAACGATGCAACTTTGCTGAATACGATTACAAGGTAATGGAATTTAAGCAAAGGCTGCCTCCATGGCATCCACCTCCAAGTTTCAACAAGTCACTAACAAAATTCAAGAAATCTGACACCTCACAGGCTGTTTTGTTACAAGAATTCCTTCATCTTCGAGAAAGCTTCAGCAAGCACACAGAGTTTTACACTGACGGTTCAAAAACCAGCTCAGGGGTTTCGTGCGCCATGGTTACGGGTTCACACACGAGCTCACACCGTCTCCGAACCAGCATGTCTATTTTTACCGCAGAACTGTATGCGATAATTTTAGCACTCAAGTACATATTGAACAATGAAATTACATCATCTGTAGTGTATACAGACTCTCTGAGCTCACTGCAAGCTATTTGCAACTTGCACCCAACTAAGGATTTGTTTGTTCACCATGCGAGGTGTTTAGCGAGTATGATCTCGGAGAGGTCTTACAACCTGATGTTCTGCTGGGTACCCAGCCATGTCGGGATACCTGGTAATGAGAAAGCCGATAGTGTTGCCACAAGTGCACTGCCTGCATCGGGGCCTCTTGAGGCCCCGATGCAGGATATTAGACGGGCATTAAGAAACGTCATCAATGATCAGTGGCAGATATTTTGGGACACGCAGGATAAAAATAAGTTACATTCTGTCAAGCCTAATCTCGGGAGAAACTTATCTCCACTTCCAAACCGTCTGCATGAGGTGGTACATTGTCGGCTAAGGTTGGGTCATACATTCCTTACTCACGGGTACTTGTTGCGGCGTGAGGACGCCCCGGAGTGTGACCACTGCGGGGGGGCGCTTTCTGTTATGCACATCCTCATTACATGTCCATCCTATGAAGATGTTCGTCGACGTCACTTCTATCGATTTTACAGATATTGTTTACCGTTTCACCCGGCCCTTTTGCTGGGTGATGAGGCTGAAGTACCTTTTACAGCTGTGTATGAATATTTCAAGGACATCCAGCTAATTGGTCTCTTGTGATCTCATACTGCTATTTTAGTAATTTTATCATATGTGGTAACTGTCTCCGGTAGTTCTTAAATAATCATCTCTGATTTTACGTTTGCCATCGTACATACCATTGCTTGGCGCTCTATAGCCTTGGTAGCTTTTGCGCCAATAAACCCTAATTATCATCAAACACTATTTTTAAAATATGGGTGATTCTTATGAATTTCTACGTGCGGACTAAACACGCGTGTATGCGGTATTTCGGACAGGAGTGGCTGCCTGATGAACTTTGCACGTTTATGCTTTCGACAAACACATTATTTTCAAAATATGGGTGATTCTTTTGAATTTCTACGTGCGGACTAAACACGTGTGTATGCGGTATTTTGGGCTACAGTGGCTGCCTTGTGAACTTTGCACCTTTATGCTTTCGACAAACACAATATTTTCAAAATATGGGTGATTCTTTTGAATTTCTACGTGCGGACTATACACGCGTGTATGCGGTATTTCGGACAGGAGTGGCTGCCTGATGAACTTTGCACGTTTATGCTTTCGACCATGGCATTATTTTCAAATTATGGATGATGCTTTTGGTTTTGTTCGTGCGGAGAAAACACGCTTGTATGCGGTATTTCGGACAAGAGTGGCTGCCTGATGAACTTTGCACGTTTGTGCTTTCGACAATGACACTAGTTTCAAATTATAGGTGATTCTTTTTGTTTTGCACGTGCGGACTAAACACGCGTGTATGCGGTATTTTGGGCTACAGTGGCTGCCTGGTGAACTTTGCACTTTTATGCTTTCGACAAACACATTATTTTCAAAATATGGGTGATTCTTTTGAATTTCTACGTGCGGACTAAACACGCATGTATGCTCTATGTCGCAGAAGAGTGGCTGCCTGATGAACTTTGCACGTTTATGCTTCCGACCATGGGAGTATTTTCAAATTATGGATGATTCTTTTGGTTTTGTACATGGGGACTAAACATGCGTGTATGCGGTATTTCGGATAAGAGTGGCTGCCTGGTGAACTTTGCAGGTTTATGCTTTCGACAAACACTATTTTTAAAATATGGGTGATTCTTTTGAATTTCTACGTGCGGACTAAACACGCGTGTATGCGGTATTTCGGACAGGAGTGGCTGCCTGATGAACTTTGCACGTTTATGCTTTCGACCATGGCATTATTTTAAAATGATGGATGATTCTTTTGGTTTTCTACGTGCGGAGAAAACACGCTTGTATGCCGTATTTCGGACAAGAGTGGCTGCCTGATGAACTTTGCACGTTTATGCTTTCGACAAACACATTATTTTCAAAATATGTGTGATTCTTTTGAATTTCTACGTGCGGACTAAACACGCACGTATGCTGTATTTCGCAGAAGAGTGGCTGCCTGATGAACTTTGCACGTTTATGCTTCCGACCATGGCAGTATTTTCAAATTATGGATGATTCTTTTGGTTTTGTACATGGGGACTAAACATGCGTGTATGCGGTATTTCGGATAAGAGTGGCTGCCTGGTGAACTTTGCAGGGTTATGCTTTCGACAAACACTATTTTTAAAATATGGGTGATCCTTTTGAATTCCTACGTGCGGACTAAACATGCGTGTATGCGGTATTTCGGACAGGAGTGGCTGCCTGATGAACTTTGCACGTTTATGCTTTCGACAAACACATTATTTTCAAAATATGGGTGATTCTTTTGAATTTCTACGTGCGGACTAAACACGCGTGTATGCGGTATTTTGGGCTATAGTGGCTGCCTGGTGAACTTTGCACCTTTATGCTTTCGACAAACACAATATTTTCAAAATATGGGTGATTCTTTTGAATTTCTACGTGCGGACTAAACACGCGTGTATGCGGTATTTCGGACAGGAGTGGCTGCCTGATGAACTTTGCACGTTTATGCTTTCGACCATGGCATTATTTTCAAATTATGAATGATGCTTTAGGTTTTGTTCGTGCGGAGAAAACACGCTTGTATGCGGTATTTCGGACAAGAGTTGCTGCCTGATGAACTTTGCACGTTTATGCTTTCGACAAACACATTGTTTTCAAATATGGGTGATTCTTTTGAATTCCTACGTGCGGAATAAACACGCATGTATGCTGTATTTCGCAGAAGAGGGGCTGCCTGATGAACTTTGCACGTTTATGCTTCCGACCATGGCAGTATTTTCAAATTATGGATGATTCTTTTGGTTTTGTACATGGGGACTAAACATGCGTGTATGCGGTATTTCGGATAAGAGTGGCTGCCTGGTGAACTTTGCAGGGTTATGCTTTCGACAAACACTATTTTTAAAATATGGGTGATTCTTTTGAATTTCTACGTGCGGACTAAACATGCGTGTATGCGGTATTTCGGATAAGAGTGGCTGCCTGGTGAACTTTGCACGTTTATGCTTTCGACAAACACATTATTTTCAAAATATGGGTGATTCTTTTGAATTTCTACTTGCGGACTAAACACGCGTGTATGCGGTATTTCGAACAGGAGCGGCTGCCTGATGAACTTTGCACGTTTATGCTTTCGACAAACACATTATTTTCAAAATATGGGTGATTCTTTTGAATTTCTACGTGCGGACTAAACGCGCGTGTATGCGGTATTTCGGACAGGAGCGGCTGCCTGATGAACTTTGCACGTTTGTGCTTTCGACCATGGCAGTATTTTCAAATTATGGAAGTTTCTTTTGGTTTTGTACATGGGGACTAAACATGCGTGTATGCGGTATTTCGGATAAGAGTGGCTGCCTGGTGAACTTTGCAGGTTTATGCTTTCGACAAACACTATTTTTAAAATATGGGTGATTCTTTTGAATTTCTACGTGCGGACTAAACACGCGTGTATGCGGTATTTCGGATAGGAGTGGCTGCCTGATGAACTTTGCACGTTTATGCTTTCGACAAACACATTATTTTCAAAATATGGATGATTCTTTTGAATTTCTACGTGCGGACTAAACATGCGTGTATGCGGTATTTCGGATAAGAGTGGCTGCCTGGTGAACTTTGCAGGTTTATGCTTTCGACAAACACATTATTTTCAAAATATGGGTGATTCTTTTGAATTTCTACGTGCGGACTAAACACGCGTGTATGCGGTATTTCGGACAGGAGCGGCTGCCTGATGAACTTTGCACGTTTGTGCTTTCGACAATGACACTAGTTTCAAATTATAGGTGATTCTTTTTGTTTTGCACGTGCGGACAAAACACGCGTGTATGCGGTATTTTGGGCTACACTGGCTGCCTGGTGAACTTTGCACCTTTATGCTTTCGACAAACACATTATTTCAAAATATGGGTGATTCTTTCGAATTTCTACGTGCGGACTAAACACGCATGTATGCTGTATGTCGCAGAAGAGTGGCTGCCTGATGAACTTTGCACGTTTATGCTTCCGACCATGGCAGTATTTTCAAATTATGGATGATTCTTTTGGTTTTGTGCATGGGGACTAAACATGCGTGTATGCGGTATTTCGGATAAGAGTGGCTGCCTGGTGAACTTTGCAGGTTTATGCTTTCGACAAACACTATTTTTCAAATATGCGTGATTCTTTTGAATCTCTACGTGCGGACTAAACACGCGTGTATGCGGTATTTCGGATAAGAGTGGCTGCCTGGTGAACTTTGCACGTTTATGCTTTCGACAAACACATTATTTTCAAAATATGGGTGATTCTTTTGAATTTCTACGTGCGGACTAAACGCGCGTGTATGCGGTATTTCGGACAGGAGCGGCTGCCTGATGAACCTTGCACGTTTGTGCTTTCGACCATGGCAGTATTTTCAAATTATGGAAGTTTCTTTTGGTTTTGTACATGGGGACTAAACATGCGTGTATGCGGTATTTCGGATAAGAGTGGCTGCCTGGTGAACTTTGCAGGTTTATGCTTTCGACAAACACTATTTTTAAAATATGGGTGATTCTTTTGAATTTCTACGTGCGGACTAAACACGCGTGTATGCGGTATTTCGGATAGGAGTGGCTGCCTGATGAACTTTGCACGTTTATGCTTTCGACAACAGCATTATTTTCAAATATGGATGATTCTTTTGAATTTCTACGTGCGGACTAAACATGCGTGTATGCGGTATTTCGGATAAGAGTGGCTGCCTGGTGAACTTTGCAGGTTTATGCTTTCGACAAACACATTATTTTCAAAATATGGGTGATTCTTTTGAATTTCTACGTGCGGACTAAACACGCGTGTATGCGGTATTTCGGACAGGAGCGGCTGCCTGATGAACTTTGCACGTTTGTGCTTTCGACAATGACACTATTTTCAAATTATAGGTGATTCTTTTTGTTTTGCACGTGCGGACTAAACACGCGTGTATGCGGTATTTTGG